>NC_006984.1:0-300000 GCF_000165345.1 Cryptosporidium parvum Iowa II | reverse complement strand
TAATAAAGCTTTAATAAATGAAAAATGTATTTATACATGCGAAAAAATATTCATACAACCTTCAAATTCTGTTTTTATAAATAATGACTCAAGGACATTTAAAATATTATTAGATATTTTTCCAAATATTAATGAATTTTCTTATTTGTTAAAAAAATATTCTAATAAGTTTTTAATTAATAATGCATTCGCAAATAATACAGAGAATATTTTATTGAGAGATTTAGGAATAACTGAATTCAATATAGATATTTTGGTTGATATAATTAAAGGAATAATTTCTGATTATTCTTATTTTGGCAGAAATTATGAATGGTATTTTAATCTTTTTCTTTTGATTGAAAATTTAATTGATTCTTATGCAGATATTAATTTTGATTTGCAAAAGCTAAAACGCTTACCGTTGTTTCTAACAGAAGAAGGTCGATATATAGAACCAATTGATACTAATTCTAAAAAACAGTTATTTATTATGGAAGAGGATATGCCCTCAATTTCAAAGTTGGGAATACACTTTATTAAGAGAGACTTTATTTCTCAACTAAAAGAGTTTTTTAAAGATGAACTATTTATTTATAGCAAGATAATTAATTTTATTCAAATTCTTGGGCCATCATTCCTTAAAGTTGATGAGTATTATGAAATAATTTATGAAAGTCTTGCTGACTGCAACGACATTAGCACAGATGATCATATTTTCTTTACTTTTTTACTTGCAAAATCAAATTATAGTCCGACCAGCAATAAACAGACACTTGCAGCTGACTCAAATGATGAATTATTACCAATATCACCAAAAAATTTTCATTTATTTGTTACCAGCAAGAAGTATTCGCTAATTGAAAACATTAAACGGATTTTGGATAGTAAAAATGAGGATTTAATTAACAATTTTTCTTATCACGCATTTAGCAAAAAATATCTCCAGTATGCTGATGAATCATTTTGGAACTCATATTTTAGCAAGTTTGGAGTGTCAATTTTACCTTTCTATTTTGAAAAAGTTGAATTTAATAATTTAAATGACTATCAGGAGCATCTCAGGTCAGTTAGTAAGTTAAACAATAGTGAGTTAATAGATCAACATATTGAATCTATTTATAATGTTAAAAAATCAAATTTTATATCAATAACAGATTTCTACTGTCATGGAATAGAGTCACTGGCAATAATAATGAATGATATGTTATCAAAAAATACTGGAAATGAATATTTTGAAGAGACACTAACGACAATATCAAATCAAATAATAAATTGTGTTTGCGATTTCTGGGAAGAAATTCAAATATATTGGTCTATCAATATTCATGAAATTATAAAAAAGCCTTCATTTGTACAGCTTCAGTTTTCATCATATCCAATTTTTGTCTCGAAATACCTATCAAACAACAATTTCATTTTTCAACACCTTTGTCCACCAAAAATGTTGACGTTATATACTAATACTCAGCATCACAAAGTAATATCAAAATTTGTAAATTTTTTAATTTTGGATAATACAGAAAAAAACATGTCGATTACCTTATCAGATGCATTTTCTACTATAACAGAAATTAGCTTGGAGTATTTATGTTCATTAATTGAAGCTTTACATAATCCCAGCTTCTACAAAATAAGTTTATATAATTTAAATCAAATAAATCCAAGTTCATATATTTCATTGCTAGAATTAATAATTAAAGAATCTAAATCAAACATATCAATGAATTCTTTAGACACTTTAAGGAAAAATTTGCGGTTTCCTTTTCAAGATGAATGCAAGAATTTAATTTGGAAGAATCTAGAGGAGTTATATTGGAGTGATGAGAATATATTACCAAAAAGCCACTCCTTGTTTTACCAATTTTCTAATATTTACAAATTAAGTATTTCAATCAATGATATTTTAAGTTTCTTTTTATTACTTGGAGTTCCCTTAAATCCTGAAAGAAAGCATCTAATCGCTCATTTAATAGAAATATATAAAATAAAGCGAATTGAAGCAGACTCAAAACAATTGTTGACATATGTAAGTATTGTTACTCAACTATATAAATATGACAAAACTATTCTATATGGTTTACTAAATTTGCCAACTATTAAAAAAAATAATTATTGTATATGGTTAAATGCAGATTTAATTAGAGATAATAATGAAGTTATATTTTCAAATTCCATGTTATTTCATCATTTTGCATATAGGTTTTTTTCAGAAAAAAAAGTCGTATGGTCCCCTATCATGTTTACGATTATGCAGCCAAGTTTAAATATGCAAAATTTAGATTTTGATGAACTAACCCACGATTGGAATACTATTTGTTTTCAATTATTTAAGAATTCAGAAGATCTAAGTTTAGATATTTATCCTAATACTGAGCTCAGTTTAGATTCAACCTTTTATTTTGAAATAATTATTAATATATTTGGGCCACTGTATGAAGAATCTATTAAGGATAAAGTTAAAAAAAGAAAAAATTGGAGCGAATTAATTTCAAAAAGCAATATAGTGGTTTCTAATACGAATATTTCTATTAAATGCTTGGAAAAATCATTTTATACTCCTGCTCTATTCGATTTTAAAACAAATAAGCTGTATGTTAAACACCAAAATAAATTAGGTGGTGATGAGATTGAAGAGGCACTTTTATCTATCCTCACATTTATTACTTCTTTCTTTCCAAAATATTATCCAAACTTAAAAAGCATCATGGTAACAAAACATATATTCAAAGATGCAATCAAGAAATTCGAATCTTCGAGAAATGAAATGGCTTGGGATAAATTTATAATTAATTGGATTAAGAAGATAGAAATAGAAATTGGAATTAAAATTGATCTAAAGTATTTTCTATTATCTGATTATGTGGATAATGCTGCTCTTAAATTGAGCAATGATGTTCAATTAAACGAAGAACTTCAAATAGAATATAATACTAACTGTCCAAAAAAGATATTTTAGAAATAGGTAAGATGGGAGAAAAACTAGCCTTTGATTCCTTGAAAGAAAAGTTTAGTAACGAGCTTGGAATTGATTATTTCAATATAACTTGGGTTAATGAAACAGCAGAATCGGGTCTTCCTTACGACATTATTTTAGTTTTCATGGATAAAACAAGAGGAACAAAGGAGGAAATATTTGTTGAAGTTAAATCATCATCAAAAAAAGAAAAGAACTTTTTTCGTATTTCTTTCAATGAATGGAAGCTCGCAGAAAGATTACAGAATAATTATTGGTTGTTTCACATTCTAGGTGTTAATCTTAATGCACCAAATTTAAGTTTAAATGACATTGAATTTAGAATAATCAGAAATCCGTATGAATCTTGGAAGGATGGACGCCTAAAAATGATATTATCAGAAAATTAAACAATATATGGAATAATTGCTTTGCGATTTAGAGATAGGTATGACTCCTTGTAATAGTTAATATACCATTTATGTGCTCGTATTGCATTTAAATACATACAACTAATAATATATAATAGAGCGGCCGCAATATGCAAATTATTTGAATTAAAAATAGCATCAAAAAATAATGATATATATATTCCAATCTCGCTGAAATAGTGTGGGCAACTAACAAATTTAAACATACCACCATAAGGAATACCATACTCCTCGGAATTTGCTCTCCTAATGTTTGAAAGTTTAACATGACTTTTATATTGAACTAAAGAAAATGCTGCGAAAGATATATATTGCAAAACTACAAATTTCCCATAGAAATCTTGGGTAGCCAATAATGTTATAGGCATTATAATATAGTATGATATACCAAATAAAAATACAAAAATACTCATTTTACTATAATTTGTGTTATGATATGAAATAAATACTTCTTCATATAGCCTTCTAATCACATGTATTAAAAAAAAAAGTAATCTGTGGCAATTTGGATAGCCTAAATATACGCAAATTAATGTTGTGAATACCCCAACTAGATAGAAATAACGAAACCACCCTTTATTCACGCTCAACCCCAATATTAAATAAATTACCTTATCAGTTGAGGTACTTCCAATATTCTCTGAGGATAAATTCTTCTTGCGAAGTTTACCGTGAGTCGTGATCAAATTAGCAAACCGGACCACGCTGGAAAAAATTACAGCAACAGTCGAGACGAGAAAGTAAGTTGTCAAGAGACTATGAGTTCCATTCACCAACTTGTAATCAATTTCTTGCATCTTTCATAAAATAAAAATAAAAGGGGGAACAAAAGGGGAAAATACGGGAAATAAGCGGAATCTGAATAAGAAGACGGGAAAATTTGAAATGTACAAAACTCTATTCTAGACTGGATATTGTAAAAACAGTAAATTTAGTTAATTTTAGTTTGATTAATAACTTTATCGTCTGCTATATCTTGAGTCGTACGGATCTGCTCTAGAATAACGTGGCGGTGAGTGGTACCTAGAGGAGTGATAATCATCCGGTCTAGGGTATCTGCTATCATAGTATCTGTTGTAATAGTCATCATTGTGTCTGTTGTATTGATCACCCCTCGAATGAGATGGCGGTGGATAGTCATATCTACTCCTAGTAGAATGTCTAAATGAATTGCCACGATGTGAAGAACGAGAATACCCAGTTCTTGAATTATATTTAATTGATCGATATTGGGGCCCTTTATATTCTCCTGGAGTGGGATCATATGGCTTAGCACGTCTTGCTGTCTCAACCTTCAAACTTGCATCTTGATATTCTTTCCCATCCAGTGCATCTTTTGCACGCGCTGCTTCCTCCTCATTACCCATAGTTACGAACCCAAAACACCTGCTTTCGCCAGATAATGGATTAGTAACTAAATGACAATCAGTTACTTCACCATAATCCTCAAATAGCCGGCGTAAGTCATCTTCTTTTGTTTTTAAAGAAAGCCTGCAAACATAGAGTGTACATGAAGGATCATTACTTCGTTCAATCTGAGGGGCTACTTGGTTCTTCTCATCTGACTCCGCATTTGTAGCTTCTTGAATTGGTTCAGCCTGTTCCAATTCATGTTGGGTTTGGCTATTGCCTTCTTCAGCTTGGCATGTTTGTGGCTCAGAATTATCCTCCTCCATTTTTCGAAAAATTGGTTTTCTTCCCCGTTTTTTTGCCTCTGGCATATTACGAAGGAAATGTGAAAAGTATAAATGGGTAGAAAAAACAGAAAGTTATCCCCGCGTGCGACGGGGAACTTTTTTGGGCCGCTTAAATAATTCAAATAAATTGATTTATATCAAACAATTGTAATGTTTACAAAATTTTTGTCAGATTTCATTGTATTTACTTTTTGAAAGTGCATATGTATCAAAGTTTGTTTCTCCCCAAATTGAGCCACCTGCCCATGTTGTGAAGTCAGGTCTTTGATTGCATTTTCTTGTTTTTATTTTCCACGACTTCTTAAGTTAGTTGAATGATAGTGTTTAAGTTTTAAACTTACCGAAGGTAGTAGAGAGGAAAGCTCCTTATTTAATCTCGCTTCGAAATTTCTGAATTTAGTAGAGCCTCCTATTAACAATATATTATTCGCTAGAAGCTCTTGGAGATGCTTTGGGGATGATAAGATTGACTCTGATACCATGTCGGCAATTCCTGTAAAGTTATAACCTCCGTTTGAAGGACTAAATAAAAGTTCCGGAACAGTAATCCTTTCAGAATAAAGTTTAATGATTCTGCTAGGGTCGCAATTCACGCTAGATTCGGATTCCATTTTTAAATTGAAATTCTCAAGTTCAATATTATCTGGAGATATACACTCCTGAGAGTAGAAGTTTGAATTCTTACTGTTTGGTTTTAATTCAGGGAGTTGATATATCTGCTCCACCAAATTATCAGGACTATTTCCTGGCGACCTGCTAATATCAAGATCAAAATTTTTAGAAATATAGCAGCAACTTTCTTTAATTTTTGAGACAATTAAAGAGCTTCTAGATAAATCAACTTGTCTGAGTGAAAGAAAATTTTTTAATGCAAGATCCAAGTGATATCCGCCAATATCCAATCTTCTACAAGCTTTATAAATTGGTGAGCCTTGAAAAAATGGGACACTAAAACAACACTGATAGCCACAGTCTAAAATCAAATAGCAAGGATTAATTACTTGCTGCTCAGTATTGGGAATTAGCTGTGGATTGAATGCAAACTGTGATATTGCAGGAGGATTTGTAACTATTGCCTTATTAAAACCAAATTGCTCAAAGATTATTTCGAAAAGAGAATGCTGAAGTGAGGATGGGTTTAGAAATGGTTCAGTGACTA
Organism: Cryptosporidium parvum Iowa II; assembly: GCF_000165345.1. Classification (NCBI taxonomy): domain Eukaryota; phylum Apicomplexa; class Conoidasida; order Eucoccidiorida; family Cryptosporidiidae; genus Cryptosporidium; species Cryptosporidium parvum. The sequence goes on along the minus strand of NC_006984.1, from coordinate 293,778 downwards.
ATAAACCAATATCCCCTGGAGAAATATTCATTTTATTAAAAATATATTCCCAAATATCATTTTCCATTGAAACATCAATTAGTAAGCCTTCAGAAAATGGACAATAAGAAAAATATTCATTCAAGCTGTAAATTTGATCAGATGTATAAATTTTATCTTTTCTTCGAACTTTTCCGATACAATTTGGGAAGCAATGCCTAAGAGAATTAAAATATTTTTGGTAAGAAATTCAACTTACCTAGGTAATTCTTCACCTGAATATCCAATTTTAATGGTGTATGAGCCATTATCTACTACCAGAACTTTATTCATTTAATAAAAGTTTATCCGCACTCAGTATATAAAAATTTCATAAGAATAAAATAAGATTAATTGGTTAGCTTAAGTACAAAAATATCGTTAATTTAATTCCATATTGGATATTAATTTATTAATTTGTTTTTAAATGAAATTTAGGCTTGATGATAAAATTGCGGTAATATTGGAATTTCTTCAGAATATTGAAAAATATGCTAACTTACTTTTTCTCTTTGTTTCTAATTGTATTCCTAGGTAGCTTTACTTTCTGTGAACAGCTAGGGCATAATAACACATCTATCTTTGCTAGTTCTCAAACTGAAGCAGATGCAATACAGATATTTGAAAAATTAACAAGAAATATAATTGCAGATGATTTAAATACTTCAATTTCGAGAGGTTGGTGGATACTCTCAAGGAAATTAATTATTAAAACGCATGAGCAGGGTATTGATTTAAGTCCAGTTGTTCGTTCTGTGGAACTCTCAATTAGAAGAGAGTTAAATGAACTAACTAGATTATTAAACAAAAAACACAGTGAGATTGCAACATTATCCCCTGCATTTCAATGGGCACAATCATCTGATCAAGTATATCTGAACATAAAGTTTACTTACAGATGGAATGCTCCGGGTGCATTGAAAATAGAAAATGAAACTGTCTCAATTCGTGATAATATATTTTTTTTTTCTGCAATGGGATCGCATTCACACGAAAAAAAAAAATATGTTCTTAAACTCGAGCTATTCGATAATATTGATTCAGATTTATCTGAATGGTCATTTGGATCTGTTGGAAAGCTATCCTGCACTCTAGTTAAGAAGGAGCCTAATACTATTTGGCCAAGATTATTGAAGGACCAAAAACTAAAAATTCCAAATATGCACGTTTGGTGGGAAATGAAGGAAAAACATGAAAATTTGACAGCAAATTCAAGCATATCTAATGGAACAAAGACATCAAACGTTCTTAATAATACCGACAGCTTCGAAAATGATGTAATCTCAACAGCTAGAGAAGAACTTTAATATATAATTAACCACATATTTTGTATTTTTATTTGATACCGCATAATCAAGTATTTGTTTAATAGCTGCAACTTAGTGGCAAATATGTAATATATGCAGATTAACCATAGTAATTATAGAATTAAATTTTATTCCAATAATTTAAACTCAACTTTCACCAATTTATTGGGCAATAATGTTGAAACTATAATTAGAACCGGGACGAAATTAGACTTTTTTGCGTTTACACAAAGTCCCAATCGGAAAGAAAATTACTTAAAAAAATGTAATACTAATTTGAAAAAACTCTCGTTTAGAAAGGAAATCAATTTTTTATGCTCTTTTAAAAATATATTGAATAGCACTAAATCTTTATCGACCTATCAAGATTTTGATTTTTTGGAATTAATATACATAAATGAAAATCAGCATTTGGTAAAGGAACAAAGGCGTCTGCGTCGAGTAATTAATATAAAAACGCACAGAAACTGTATCTTACCGTTATTTGACTTACTAATTAATCATGTTAATCGGTTACAACTTTCTGATTTAAATTTTCAACATATAAAAAATCTTAATACTTTGAGGCAAGATCATTCATCACCTGGTATTGAGATTAAAAATATTGATAAGTATATTATTCACGACATTAATAATTTTTTTGGTTTAAAAAAAGGTGTCCAGTTATTTTCAAATCATGAAAATAATAAAGTTTCAATTATCCTGTTAAAGTTTTTGAATGAATATTATAAAATTTGTAGCAAATCATTAATAGAGTTAGCAATTCAAGTTATACGCATTATGAACATAAATATATTGAGAAGCAAATATATATCCATTAATCATCTCTCAGAGATTATAATTATTGCTTTGTCTGTAATTAATATTTGCTTCGATATATTTTTCTATATTTTTAATTGGAAATCTATACCAAAAATGGGCATGGCTATAGAAATGATCCATTTGATTTTAACAACTCTATACTTTTATGGCAGTGAGGGCCTAATTAAAGAATTTTTTAATATTTATGCTCAACTTTTATATTATTCATATATTTATCGTATTATTTTCATTCTTCAGTGCAAATTTACTAACAAGTATAATAAATTCCAAGTTACGGAAATTATCAGGACTCAGCTCAAGCAAATTTTTTATTCTATTAGCAATGATATAAGTTCAATGATTTCATCTTCCGAATTCGAAAGTATTTGTACAAAGTTAGGAATCGATATTTTTGATCAAAGCAATCTGGTTAACCAATCATTGTATACATATTTTGTTTCAAAATTTTGATTGGATTCAAAATAAATTCTTCGGGTTAGAATACAATATTCCCACTTTATCTTTAAAGGAACGAAAATTTACAAAAAATTCAAATAATAATCAACGTTTCATGCTAATTTATAATCAATTTTATTCACATTTTAAACTAGTTTACCTTAAACTTTGTTTATTTTGTAAGTCACAGATACTCGCTATTCTTAAATCTTTCTTTATTTCTCTGAAGTTTAATGATCGCAGGTTGCCGAGGCTGTTCAGTAAGGAATTTAATGGTTTTATATGCTTTTACAGGAAAACTGGCATCTCAAGTTATCAGGAATACATTTCAAACAAGAAAAAACTAACTTATGAAGATTTTGAGATGTTATTAGTTTCTTTGGACTGCAAAAAAAAGCTATTGAATAGAATTGATTGCCACACCAATTTATTTGACATTACTAATGGGTCTTGCTTACTTTTGAATAGAAAAATTATTTTTGAACAATCGTTTTACAACATTACATTATTTATTTTCGCAGCAGTAACTTTCATTTCTACTATAGAGACGATCATTAATAGTTATGGCAACAAATATTCTCAAGCCAACTGTACTGCATCTATAATTCAGAAATACTTTTATTTTCTGATTATTTTTTTAAGTTCAATATTTCATCTTAAAGTAGATCAGATGTATTTTTCTTCATCATTGAAAAGTTACAATCGAATAATAAACAAGTATGATTTGATTTATGGTAATTTGAAGTTAGCTGAAAAGAATTTGTCTTTTTCTAATGAAGATAATTCTCAGATTAATTTATCAATGAATGACTATTTATCAGAGTTTTTATCCAATCATTGCGCAGAATCTCTGAAAAAATATGTGGATTCGCTCTCTAAATATCTTCCGCAAGGTGTCGCAGCGTCACTCTTAAGGAAGTTTGACTTTTCAACACTTAGTCCTCAGTATAAGGAAATAACAATTCTATTTTCAGATATTGTTGGTTTTACTGGTATTGCAGAAAGGATTGACCCATTATTACTGTTTTACTTATTAACTAATTATTTTGATGAAATGGTTAAAATAATCGAAGAATTTCATGGTAACCTACTAGAAATTGCTGGAGATGCAATCCTAGTAATTTGGAATTCACCTATGGCTGTTAAAAACCATTCAGCAGCTGCGGTAGCTGCGTCTTTAAAAATGAAAAAGCAATTAAAATTAAAATCTAGATCTTTCGGAAATAACTACATTCCAGAAATTAACATTAAGTGTGGAATTCATACAGATCACGTCCTGATTGGGAACATTGGATGCAGTAAAAGAATGAAGTACGGAATTATGGGTGATGGAGTTAATTTGGCCAGTAGAATCGAATCTTTAACTAGGCGTTATTCTGCAGACATAATAATAAGTAACAATGTCTTCGTAAATAAAGAAGTGCAGAAAAGGTTTGTAATATGCCCATTGGATGTTGTTGTTGTGCAAGGGAAAAGCAACCCTACAGTAATTTATCATGTATTGAATACTGTAAATGATTCCGATCCGATTTCGCTTTTAAAATCTAAATTTCATACTAAAGCATTGATATTTTTCATTAACAAGGATTTTAAGAGATCCCTATTTTACATTGAAAAAATTAATCAGTTGGGACCATTCGAAAATGACTTAAGTACTATCAGTCTTTCCAATAAGTGCAAGCAATTCCAAGATACAAAATTAGACTTCAACTGGTCTTGCGCAGAAGTATTGAAAACAAAATATTTTAATGAATGAACTCCAGGCTATTACTAAAATGTTTGTTTATCCCAAAGAAAATGGGATGTGATTATTTTCATGAGTAAACAATTTCAAGTGTTTTTTTGAAATTTTATTTGGTTTTTTTTAATACATATTTTTTAAAATGCGGCATATACTAAACTTATAATTATGAATACAATTCATCCAACTACATCTTCACTTAGCAATGAAATTGGCGATGATGAACAAAATATATTAGAGCTGCCATACATGGGTGAATTATTAAAATTTGGTGATTCTGGGCTTAAAAATGGTCAAAGTTCAAATATTTTAAGCCAATTTTTTGATAATTTTTCGGAAGACGAATCTGATTCTGAGAACATGCTTTCACTTGAATTTAGCACTTCGAAATATTCAAATGAAAGGAAAAGAAGAAGAGACTTAAGCCATCGAAAAAAAACTAAGTCACAACAAAATGTTTCAACTGAAATCGAGAAATTGTTGCAACGAGCTAATGATGCTTATTTAGAAAAAAAATTCATCTTAGCAATCGAAATACTCGAAGAAATCGTTGTCAAAGCTCCAGGATTACATGACCCTTTCCATATGCTGGGTCTTATATATGAACAAGAACTAGATGATAAAGAAAAGGCAATTGGATTTTACTTAGTTGCTGCTCACCTAGTAAGCACCGATTTTTTTTTATGGAGAAGAATAGGACAAATGAGTGCTGAAATTCAAGATTGGAACAGAGCAATATACTGTTACTCTAAATGTATTAAAAACATAGAATACTCTGAGAATTTAGGTGGGCAAGAATCGGCTGCACAATTAGAAGATGAAATACGGTTTGAACTTAGTAGTGCATATTATTCAGTAAATGATATTAATAGGTGTATACAACAGCTAAAAATATTATTTTGGAGGCACCCTGGCGACCCACTCTTGGGGAAAGAGCTTGCTAGATGCTATCATAAAATTGGAAAGTTGAGCTTAGCAGCGGAAATTCTTGAAAGCTGTATAGAGTATTGTGATGACATAAATATCGTTAATATGTTATGCGAAGTTTATATTGATTTGAAATTATACCAGAAGTGTGTTGATCTAATTCATAATTATTTTGGAAAAATGAATACTCAATCAAATGATTTTAATTCGATATTTAATCAACTAACTCAACATAATACTAATGAAATAATTGATAATCAATTTTTGAAAAACGTTCCAATTGATATTGCAACCAAATATGCAGTGGCAAATCTTAATTTTGGAAATTACATTCCCGCACTCCAAGTTTCTAAAATTATAAATGAATATAACAGCTTAGAAGATTTTATTGATTTACATTTGACATTAGGAGATGCATATTTTCAAATTGGTAAATATGAAAATGCAAATATCCATTTTGTAACTGTATATAATTCAAAATCATTCGAATCTAATGTTCCTTTTAATATTAAATATGCTTATTCGCTTCATAAACTCAATTTAAATGAAGATGCTGCATCAGTACTTAAAAAATTATTGGAGAAAAATAAAGATGTTTCTGGTGATTTTAATATTTCCAGAGCGAAAACGCTTTTAGCCTCCATATATTCGAAAATGGGTTACGATAGTCTAAGCGAAGAGTTGATCTACACAATGAAATACGATGAAATAATACAGTCTAAAGATATATCAATTCCAATTCCGCAAGAAATGAGAATAACAATCGTTCTTGATTTATTTTCTGACATGAAAAAAGAAATCGCAAAAACTACAAATAATATTGAAGTTCAACCATATTTGGAGACTGCAATTACCACAAATATATACTTTGAACCTGATAACATTTCTATTTATTTATTTGCAGATCGATTTGCCAATGTAATTAATGAATTTATAATTGACATAAAGCGTATAAACCAATTGATATATTCAAGGAAATATAATGAAAATAATAAAAAAAATAGTTTAGAATGCATTGAAAAGGATATATCTAGTACTTCTAACTATTCTAAAAATTCAAATGAAACATCTACATTAAATACAAGTAAAAGGCTGCAAAGAGCAAATATCCAATTGGCAAAAGTTAGGAATGAGCTTGGTTTAATTACATTAGAAGGTATTTTAGCCTCTGAAAATGAATTTTGGCATTTTCTATCGCTAGGTGCAATTTTTTTAAAATATTCAAAAAAAAATAGCATTGCTGTAGAATTATTTGAAAAGCTTCTTAACAACCTTAAGTTCTTATGCCCTGAAATGAACGGAGATTCACTAAATAGAGGAAAACACTCATTGCAAAAACTACTACTTACATTTTCATTTGAAGGTGGTATCTGGCGTGTATTACTCGGACTTTTGAGAGAAGAATTCAACAAGAAATCCAATAAGAAAAGTGTTTGCAAAGTGTTAGGCAGCCTAATTTTAATGCCAAATTTATTTGCATCAAAATTAAATAAATTAAATAACCATTTCATTCTCGAAAAAGAAACTATTGGTGAAACAAGATCGTGGATACAAAGACAGATTTTAAATTCGAGAGATAATCTAGAGCTTCAAATTATTACTGCCCATCTTTACGTTTTTTCCAACCGTCTAAACCAAGCTTCATCCGAATACTTAAAAATCCACAGATTAATTCCTTTCGATGATCTTATTTCTCTTTGTCTTGGGGTTTCGTTGGTAGGAGTAGCAACAAGCAAAGAATCCAAGAATCGGATTTTTGCAATAATAAAAGGGTTTTCATTTATTATGAGATATTCAAAAGGAAGGCAGAGTATTTATATTAATGATGAAATTTATAAGGCAGAATGCCTCTATAATCTCGCACGCGCATTCCATCAAATTAATTTGAAAACAAACGCAATAAACTGTTACATAAAATGTATAAATTCCCTAAGCTCTATCACTGATGTTCGAAGCTATGATTTTATCAAACTTAAAAAAATGGCATGCTACAATCTATCGCTTTTATCAAAGGCAGATATATTTGGAGGAATACTCTGGTAATAATTATAACTCATTTTTTTCTTGATTACTTTGACAGTTTTTTGCCATTGCATTATTAAGCTCTTCTTCGAATTCAGAAGGACAAATTGATCTAGACTTTAGACATGGTAGACTTAGTAATTCGCTTAAGCAGTGACAATCTGTTGCGCATTCATCTAATATTGCATCCTTAGATTCAAACCTCAAACATCTCGTAATACAAATGTGCTCCTCATTAGAAAGATTTCTTTCTCCAATGTGTTCATTACTTCCCATGTTTGAGTTATGTAACGTAGGTGTAAAATCTTCCGGAGGAGAGATCTTTCTATGTCCCCAATCCAACACATCCAAAAATGATTGTCTTGCGAATTGTCCTACATCTGATGCTGTGTGAGTCTTACTTAACTGATAAATTGCCCCTGCAAGAAATATTGCACAGAACACTCGTATAGACAGCATAAACCAATCGTCTCCTCTTCTGATTATAGAATAGAGTGGTTTAAACGAATCAATTACTCCGGTATCTTCATCAAATAAATTAGGAAGGATCCAAAAGTCAAAGCCAAAGAACCATAGAAAAGCGAACACTATCAATCTTCCAAAAAAGACAATTAACATCGCCGATAAAAATACAACGGAAATGTACCAAACCGATATTTTTATTGCCAAAGGCCAAGCAGGGAACATGAATAACGCGACAACTGAAACCAAAATTGATATCATTAAAATATTTGACATTGTTTTGTTACTATCGAAAGTAATAATGTAGAATGAGTGTTCATCAAAATTTTGATTGCTTGTTACGCAAAGTCTCTTTGGCCACTTAGGAATTTTCAAATCACCAGTGTTGGTTCCAACCGGTTTATATTCCGCCCTGACGATAAATGAACGCCTAATCAACTCGGTTCCAACTTGATTCAAATCATTAATAGATTCGAAAGAGATATTTTTGACAACTTCTGGATAACTTTCTTTAATATGATCTTCATTTTTTCTCATCCACCTGATAAACTCAATACCACGAAAATAATCAACTGCTCTTCTCCCAACTTCTATTGCGCCTTTAGTTCGTACACCGGTCTTTGAGCCTAATAAAAATCTTACAAATTTTGTGTACATTAATTCTTGATCAACTTGCTCTGCCATTTTCATTTATGTACTAATAAAAATAATTCTTTTTTTTTTTTATGCGCCATAACTAAAAAGATGATCATTAGAATGTAAACCATGCGAACAAAGCCACTAAATAGTAAATATACAGCAGACTATAAGGATTATTGTTTATAAATATAATATTTAATATAATCATTACCTACCAGAACTACATTAGATAAATATTATGTTTTATTAATCAATTCATTGATATTTATACAGAATAAATCAAATGCTCGTTAAATCAATCCTTAAACAATCTCCTTCACTATTTATATTTATTACATTAGTTTTAATTAATTGCTACACAATTTTTAACTTTATAGCTTGTCTCAAAGTTTATCAATCAAGTTTACTTTATTACCTTTGGAGCGGAATACTAACTTGGTATACTATCTTGACCCTCTTGACCATTTATTCCTTTGCTATACTTATTATTAAGGACCCAGGCTCTTTGGAATCACTAAAATGCGACAATAATCCTCCGAGAGAGTTTAAGTCTACAATTAGATACTGTAATAAATGCTCAGGAAGAAAATGGAAACCCCCGAGAGCGCATCATTGTACAACGTGTAATATTTGCATTTTCAAAATGGACCATCATTGCATGCTTATAAACAATTGCATTGGATATTCTAATCAAAAAATTTATATTCTTTTTTTATTTTATTTGGCTTGCTCGTCTTCTTTAACTATAGTCTCGTCGTTCTTCCTCTTAACTAAGTTAATTATATTTTCTTTAGAGAATGGAATCAAGGAAATGAGACAAGCTTTAATCATTAATTTGATAATTCATATCATAATTTTTTTAACTACGGTAATATTTTTATTTGATCAAATAGATTATATTTCTTCAAATTCCACTCTCGTAGAATCAATGACAAATAAACGTGGTAAGAAAATAAAACTTTTCAACAACTTTAAAATGATATTCGGTGAAAGCAAGTACTTGTGGTTTCTACCTTTAAGAAATATAATAAGGCCTAATTTTAACGAAGAACTATATGAAATAATTGAATACCCTAACTATACGCACTTTTCTGAAATTAGATTTGCGGACAACAATGAACAATTAAAATCTTTTTGTGAGCTTTCAAAAATAAACAAAAAAATATCGAAGAGTAAATAAAATTTCTACTATTGGAATATAGTATAGTATAGCTTAGTATTATTATTGAATTAATGACAGCTTTCATTGCCTAATTTTGTAATTTATTTCTAGTTTAATTCATGTGTGAATGTGTAATAATTATTGCCGCAAGATTCATTTTAGTAAAATATGGGTTCATCCATTTCTAAAGATAAGGATAATTCCTTACCACAAAACTGCCTAAGGTTTATTGAACCATTTTTACAAAAAGAAAATATTAGAACCAATTTATCTCTTTTGAATGAGTTACAAAAGTTAATTATTACTCCAATCGAAGATAATTCATTCGCAGATCAATTTATATTTGAACATATTTCTTCAAAACTATTTGTAAGAAATGCAACTAGTGGAAATTTTCGTTCTTTAACTCTATTTTTCATTGAAATATTACTTGAAAAAGAGAGAGAATTATACATTTCTATTGAAAGCAATAGATTTCAATACGATCGTCTAATAACTAGTATAAATCACTTAATTGGTTTGGGTATAGTAATTAAGTTTATAATTATACACTATTTAAAGAATTTCGGAATAGATGAACTAATAAAATCAGCAGAACATACACAGTATATTAATTTTGTCAATGATTCGAATTTTACAAGTGAGCAATTAAGTGAACTCGAAAAATTTATTTTGTTTAAATACAACGAAGTAGAAGGAAACAATAGTAGCAAGCTTAACTTAATCAAATATGTATCTAAGTCGTCGAAGTTTTTAAAAGAAAATGAGCATTTATTGGCATCATTTGAAGATCTTTCTGTATTTGAACAAATTTTTTTAAATATACCTTCATTCCTAGTATGCTCTCAAAAGTACATTGATCAAAGTAATTCACTTAGCGAGATTTGCAATCTATTAATTAGCCTTCAGAATACTTTAATGGATATTATGCTAGTATTATTCTTGCCAAATGTTGAAAATCATCAACATATAGATAATGGTGACATTTACACATTTATTACATGCTTTCAAGTTCACTCATCGATAAAATCTGTAAAATTAATATATTGTGAGGACGATTCTGACTTGTTTCAAGATAACAGGTACCTATTTTTGCAATATTTAATTAAAAAATCGCTCAATTTTGAAAAAAAATGTCAATTATTTGAACTAAATAAAAAAAAGTCAATTATATTGCTTTCAACTATTCTTTTTAATCCACCAGAATTAAAATTCAATATATATTCAGAATGGATTAATCATTTTTCTGATCCAAGATTTATTCCAGATAACCTTATTTTATCAGATTCTAACACAGACTCGGATGTGGATGCCAACAAAACTGACTTTGTAGATTTTCCATACTTTGAGCAAGCCTATCGTTCGGTAACTTTTAATGGAGTTCTCGTAAAACACAATCTTTTTGTTTTTTTCCTATATTCTTTGGTGCATTCAAACTCTTATTTTATTTCCTATTGCTTATCAAGAGCTGACCCAGATGCCTTAATACTTGCTTTATTGGAACCCGTTTATATTATCTCAAAAGACATAGATGAAACTAATTTATGCCAGCTGATTGCTCTACTCTCTATTATTCTCAGATTAACAAATGATTTAAATATGTGCAAGGTTCTGAGCTATACTTATATTGAAAGCCTCCCACATTGGCTAGAGGATGACTCTCTTAAAAAAGTGATTCATAAATGTAGCGGTAATAAGGAAAAAAGTGGGTTTGAATTATCAGAAAATCATTCAATATCTATTGGTAATATTTTAATTGCTGTATTACTAAGAGCAATGTTTTATAACTACAAATTTGGTAAGGACATTTATTTATGTAGCATTATTTATTCTATTATTGAAAATATTTCAATTTACATGAAAAATTTTCATTGGCATGTTGCAGAAAAAATTACTCATTATTTAATTTTTTTAAGTAGTCAAATATACTGTTCGCTAAATACTTATAATGGAGATAGATCTAACTTGAGATTCTTTAACAGATTCTACTGTGGAATTTTAATGCATAAATCATTACTCAAACTAATTATTGAAAGTTTAAAAGATGAAAATTTGTTATCAAATTCCGAACTTATTTACATTATAATTAAGTTTTCATTAATTACTGAAATTCAAAAGTTAAATATTTTTCTCAAAAGATGTATTAGTAATAATGAAATATCTTTTTTTAAATCCAGCCTAGAGGGCAAAATATCCGCTCCTCCTGTCGCAGAAATTCTTAATTCAATTATAGAGCTTTATGAGCCCATTAAAATTACAATTAACTGTTTTGAAAATGAGTTAATAGGCATCGACAGTATTGTAGCGACAGAAAATATTCGTACTATTTTTCAAACTATTCGAAATATCATTCTATCAAAAAAGTACTCGAATCAAATCTTTTGCTACACTAGTAAACGTACAGCATTTCAACGAGACTACTACTCTGAATTTAAATTCTATTTCAAAGCCATTTATTCTGAATACTGGATAAATTTCCCCAAATGATTAATCGCTTCTATTTTGAGGTCAGATATAAAACCTAAACCAATATTAAACAGTATTGCAAATTATAATACGAATGAAACATGCATAAGTATTATCATTGTAAATATTATCATCTATGTAACTTTTATGAAGATCTTACGCAAACTTAATGCGTCGCCAACTCGTATGTAAAAGGAGATTAAGAAGCGATTAATTTGATTTGATAAAGTATCAATGAGTATTCTAAGATTGTAGGTTACAATTAACTAATAAGTTTCTAAAATAGAGGTATAACAACAAAATATGCGTTGTATTCAATATTTAAAAAATAGCTTATAGGTTAAAATAATAACTAATAAAAATAATATTTCAAAATACAACCATAAATATTTTTTCGTTTTTATATGGATCTTAATTACCGAAATAAATTTATAATTTTGTCTTCTTAATTATCCTAGCGTACCGCCGCAATTATTACGGTTATTTTTGACATTTTGAAATGCATCGTCATAAACCGATATTAAAACAGTCCAACAAACCTTTCAAAGGTAGATCGTCCATACGCAAGAAATCAAGTCAAAGACTTAGAAAGTGTAATGAAAGTTTTTTAAAGCCACTTTCTGGGAAAAATAGAGAAAATCAAAAAAATCAACTCAGAAAAAATAAAATCATTTCTAATAACTTAAGGAAAGAAGAAAAGGCGTGTCAGTTAGGAACTCCAATACTGTGCACAATTATTCCATTTAACTCTTATTGCGATCCTATTTCAGTTGTCAAAGTATTATCCAATTATATTTATCTTCATTATCCTGGAAACTCTGAATCTGAGATTCATTTTCAAAATAACTCAAATAGTGTATTCACATTTAACATAGGCAAGCATAAACTATCTATTTGTATTGCAGAATATAACAAAATTTTTGATACGTTAGACTTAATCAAATGCTCGGATTTTGTCATGGCCTTATTTGGGTTTAACGATGAATTCCAAGCATTCGATGAAATTGGATATAAATTACTAAAATCTATAAAACTTCAAGGCCAAACCGATACCATAGGGCTTTTTTTCCATAATGAGAGTCATAATTTCGGCAATAAGATTTTGGATTGCGAAAAAGTATTTAAGAAATCATTCGAAATGGAATTTGAGAAGAATATGAAATTTTTCTCTCTACAGAAAGAAAATGATATTCGAAACTTGTTATCTTCAATTCCTAATATGGGCTATTCAAAAATATGCTTAAGAGAAGGAAGAGGCTACATGCTTTCGGAATCATCTAGCATTGTAGTAAATAATTATTCTAATGAAGAAAAATGTCAACTCGTCATTAGAGGTTTTGTACGTGGAGTAGGATTATCCATGAACTTTCCTGTCCATATAACTAATATTGGCGATTTCGTTATTGACGAAATTCGTCCCATAGATGATCCTCTACATAAATCTTCTACTCCTCCTTCCAGCCATAATAAATTTATTCCTAGTGGCTTAAAAAACAATGAAATTTTAAATAAAGAACTTGTTGGGACCATTGGAATGGAAAATTCCATTTCTCTTGATGATAGCTCACATGAAGACTTCTGTAAATATGCTGAGTCTATGCACATTGATACTCCTAATAATTTATCTGCTAATGGTATTGAACACTATGAAGACAATTTAGATTTAGAATCAGAAATTGACAGTATGCACGAAATTCTGACTGATGAATCTGAAGATGAGCATGAGATTTCTTCTGATGAAAAGAGAGTTGAAATAGAAACTATTTGCCGTACTCGTTTTAAAAAATATCGAGGATTAGAATCTCTGAGAACTTCCAACTGGGATCCGTTTGAAAATCTTCCCAGTGAATATTCCAAAATATTTGAAATCGAATCATTTAAAAAGACAGGAGAAATCTCCAGAAAAATCTATGTTGATAATTGCAACCAAGAAAATTTTAAAGGTAAATATTGCGAGATTAAATTATCCCCTGTATCTTCGGAAGCACAAAGAGCATTAAAAGATAAGAATGTTTCAAATCGAATAATAATTTTATCATCTATTTTACCTTTTGAAAGAAAAGTTGGGGTTATGAATTTTAGGATAAAAAGGACAGCTGAGAATAATGATTTAATCAAGAATAAAACACCATTGGTTTTACAAGCAGGGTTTAGGAGATTTTACATATGTCCCATAGTAAGTAATTGTCCTCGTATTTCATCTGCGACTAAAATAGAAAGGACTCAGATACTGAAGCAATGCAAAGTCTTGTTACATGGAGATTATTACATTATTTCATGCTACAGCACAATCGTTTTTCCCCCATGCCCTATTTTACTTTTTTCACTTCGTGATATAAACTCTAATTCTCAAAATAAAATTACTTATAAAAACTTCAAGCCTGGAAATTTTACATTAAATGATTGGCCTCTCGCATGGGGTGACATCCTTGATGCAGACCCATATCGTGTTATTGTTAAAAGAATAGTGCTAGTTGGCAACCTATTTAAAGTAAGAAAATCGAAAGCTGTTGTAAGAAATATGTTTAACAATCCTGAAGACGTCAAGTGGTTCAAATCTGTTGGATTGAGAACTAGGAGCGGCATCAGAGGAATAATAAGAGAACCTTTGGGCATGCATGGATATATGAAATGCTTATTCAGCAGACCAATACAGCAAAACGAAGTAGTAGGAATGCCATTATATAAACGAGTATTCCCTAAGTGGTTCCCAATTACATGGTTCGAAGATAATAACATTAGAATTAATTAAATTCTGACTATACTCTAATATTTTTGTATTTTAGGGGTAGCAATTAATAATGAATCACATTTCCCGAGGTTAATTAGTTCATTTATTTTTGAAAATGCAGCAATAAATTGCTCTGAATTGTCTTTCGATATACAGTCTATTTTGAACGAGGTACATTCTTTGTCTTTGCTTGAATTTAAATATAAATCTATATTACCGTCTTGCCTAAATATTAGCTTACCAATAGAACCTGAGGGAGTGTCGTGTAGTAATGTAGGAGTAGAATTTTTGCTAATCTCGCAGTAGTTTTTTTTACTTTCAGGCATATATTTGGGTAATTGAAACACAGACCAGCCTTCTAATTTGTTGTGAACATTTTCGATCCCAGATTCAGAAATATGATTGCAGACACCTACGGTTCGGTTGTCAATTGTTGGCTCAACAGAAATATTATTGGACTGATCGTAAATTAAAATTTGTTTTCCTGATTTATTTAAAGCTTCAAATCTTTTAATAGCCTTTATTGAAGGCAAATCAAAGCTTTGCAAACTATTAGTCCGTTCAACCTCTTCCAGTTCAGACTTCTCGTCAAACTTTATATTTCTTAATGAAATATCATTTGTTTGAGCGCTGTTATTTAAAACTTCGTTAGAATCGAACGCACTTATATTTGGAACAAATTTTGTGCTGTTGTTTATCGTAGCATCGTTAATGCTATTGCTCTTGTTTGAGAACTTTAACTTTTCATTTAACCTTGATGGTGTCTTGAATGATTGTAGTCTCCTCATAATAAATAAATAAATAAAAAAAAAATCTTGCGCGGTCTCGATTTAAGTTGACTTTAAAGATGTCAAAACTACTCTATTTCGAGAATATGTTATTTTTGTGATGTGATAATTTTATAACATACACACCACCAGATTCCAAAAAAACAAATAATACTGTTTACATTCTTTATTTATTAGAAGTTTAGTAATTCGAATGAATTTTCTACAGGTTTTTTCGACTTTATTTTTCTTTCTTCTGCTTCAATTTTCAAAGTATGCTTTATGTGAAGTTAATACCATCACATACTCTGAAAATAAATCAGAGGCATGGAATAGTGAGTTAGGAGGTAATCAAATCACACCAAGTAATATAGATGAATCCTACGTAACAAACAGTAAAAATGCTTCTGAAGGTATATTAACTGGCATAGGTGGCATCGATTTGCCCGGAATGCCTTTATCTACTGAGTATACAAATAGCACTAATTTGGATAGTTCTAAAGTGTTACTGGGAAACGATTCGACTGTGAAGTCCTCGTCGTTCTTTAATCCAATGGATTTAAGCCATCCATTTTTCCAAATGAAAGAACAATTCTTTAGACCATTTAGACCAGTGACAACAACTACCACAACAACAACTACCACCACAACCACAACAACTACTACTACCACAACCACAACAACAACTACAACTACAACTACCACAACAACTACCACAACAACTACAACTACCACAACCACAACTACAACTACTACAACTACTACTACCACCACAACAACAACTACAACTACCACAACCACGACAACAACAACAACTACTACTACTACCACCACAACAACAACTACAACTACTACTACCACTACCACAACTACTACTACCACTACCACAACTACTACTACCANCACAACTACCCACCACACTACAACAACTANCCACTACACTACCACAACAACRACYACWACAACAACTACTACTACTACCACAACAACAACTACTACAACTACCACTACCACAACAACRACWACTACCACTACCACAACAACAACAACTACCACTACCACAACTACTACCACCACAACAACAACAACTACCACAACTACTACCACTGCAGAAAGTCTAGCTTTGAACTCGCCAAGTTTAGGTATCACAGCAAGCAATGAAGTTTCACAAATCAATTCAAATTCATCGCAGGAAATTGCAAAACCAAACTTTTTTCTTCCMATAGATTTAAACAATCCATTTTTCCAAATGAAAGAAAAATTTTTGAATCCCATTTAAGCCATATTACACAACTACAACTACTACTACAACTACTACCACAACTACTACAWCTACCACAACAACTACTACAACTACCACAACAMCAACAACTMCTACCACCACWACAACTACTACTMCCACAACMRCAWCAACTACCTACTAYTACCACAACAACAACAACAACTACTACTACTACTAYYACTAMWAMAMCTAYTWYTAYTTCWYTAYCRMAACRTTAYTAYTWCWAMACWYTMCAAYWWYWMSTACTACCMYRWCTACTWSTWYAWYTMSKACRWCTCACCACWASAAMTWCTACAACCGTWCCWCAAYWACARCTACTACCACMAMTACCAYTWCTCWYTTCACCWCTAWYYARYRAMCWAMMYAMTACSWSYWCWWYMMCWAYYMCWRCYRMYRGWRSATKCTKMWWRKAMYYWTRYYWYTATCMWMYRKTKYTRCTAMTGCWTCKWAWAAMYWRMAKMYTAMWKARWKAGTCCTAATAGCCCACAAGAAACTGTAAAATCAACATTTATAAATCCAATGGATCTAAACAATATTCCTTTCCTACCAAAAAAGGAATTCTTTAAGCCATATTACACAACAACTACTACTACCACAACTACTACAACTACCACAACTACTACAACTACCACAACAACTACTACTACCACAACAACTACTACCACAACAACTACAACTACGACAACAACAACAACAACTACTACTACTACTACTACCACAACAACTACTACTACCACAACTACTACTACCACAACAACCACTACTACTACTGAAGCAAACCTATTTTTGAACGCTTCCAATGTTGGCAAAATTGCATCTGTGAATAGGAGGCTCAGAGAGAATACAAACAGTTCTCAAAAAGCTAGTAAATCATCTCTTTTTAACCAAATAGATCTAAACAATATTTCTTTCCTACCAAAAAAGGAATTCTTTAAGCCATATTATACAACGTCTACAACAACAACAACTACTACTACTACTACCACTACCACAACTACTACCACAACTACTACCACAACTACTACCACAACTACTACCACTACCACTACAACAACAACCGCCACCACAGCTAGCATTAACAGCTCGCTTTCAAATACTTTAATGCTTTTATCTCAAAATAATAATAGATTACAGCCTACTAACACCCAGTTAAATGATGACTCAAATTTAATTATTCCAGCCCAAAAAAAGTTATTAAATACTACTTCTCCTGAAGCGACTAAGGAAACGAATAAAACTTACGATAACAACTCTGATGCAAAAAATAGAATCAATCAATCTAATAATGCAACAGATAAAAGGTCAGAAAAGCAAACAGACTTATTACAAAATCAACACATTTTCAAAAAGTACACTACAACTACAACTACACCAGCTAACGTTATAAATAATGTCTCGAACTCAAGTCAATCACAATACAATGGAACCAATATCAATTCATTAAATTCAACTGAATCTAATCCTAATTATATAAAAGATAAATCCGATCAGCTTGATAGAGCGCCTGGAAGCTCAAACACAATGAATCAAACTACAAATTTAAATAATGAAAGATACATTAGTTCAAGCTTAATACTCACAAATGGCACTTCTCAAGGCAAATTCGCTTTATCCCCCTTAAATGGTACGGAAGTTGCGCCTTTATTCTCTAAGTTTGTTCCTAACGAAGATACTTCCGACTCCGTCAAATTTGGTTATTCTTCACCGCCCTCATTAAACAATGATAAAAATAGTTCTCAATCTAATGAGTGAATTGAGATAAACAAATTTATGAGATAATCTAAAGTTTATCGCTATTTAAATATTATTTTCAAATCTGTAGAGTATGAGTCGTTTAGAACGTGTTTAGTAATATTAAATTTACTCAAAGTTGATAAATTCTCCAAGTTATTCCTAACGCAAAATCCTCCTATAATAATAGTATACTTAATATTATTTGCAGATAAATGGGTTGTTTTTTCTAGAATATAAAATATCAAATCTGGGTAGCACATTAATACATTCATTTTTCAAATCAATACAAAGATTTGAAACAAAAGATTCGTCTTCTGAAAAATCTGTAAAAAATGTGTTGGATAAGGCTTTATAATTACAAGTATTTTTGGTAAATTCTGTAACATCATCTAACGAGGACCTCATATCATTTTCAGAGCTAGATGGTATCTCTTCAGTTACCACATCATTAATCTCTGAATGGGCTTCATTAATTGACTGATTGCTTGGATGCAGCCATACCATTTTCTCGTAAAGAGCATCGTAAGAATTATCTTCAAATTCATCTTCTTCTCCTTCTTTATGAATGATTTCCAATGAAACTGACTTCTCAATCTGGATGTCTTGCTTTTTCCTACTAAAAATACTGTCATTAAACAATTCTCCTCTAATTTTAATTATGGATTTATCGCTGCAATTATTTTCATCAACACCACTTCCTCCTGAGTAACTTATTTTTTCACTTGATAATACAGGAATTGCAATTCCATCATCGTCAAAGGTAATGATATCACTCTCAAAGTTACATTGGAACTTTCTGGGTTGAAATATACAGCTCAACCTGTTCAATGCGATCTGTTGTGATATCAAATTAGCTGTTTCTCTATTCATTCTGTCGGTCATGTTATATATGCGTTCATAGCAAACTACAGGATCTGTAAAGTTGGAAAATTCACTTTCATTAAACGGTTTGTCCAGCCACATATAAACTTCCTTATACTTATCATGAAGGAAATTCATCATGAAATAATCGTCATTTTTATCCAAACAAGCATGCAATGAGGTAATTAGTTGTTTAATTTCGTCATGTTTTTTCTTTGCGTCATTAATTTCCTTCAATATAATATCCTCGTTGTCAAACCATTCCTTTAGTAGCTCATTTTTAAATTTGCTTATGTTTTCATTCAATATTTGGCAAGCTTGGGATGAGTTAGTTTCGAGCTGTGGTTTTACTTCTTCAAGAAATAATTGCTGTTGTTTCTTCCATTCAGATGTTGAGTCTTGTACTGAATCCAGTTCAGAAATACGTTTAATTGCAAAATGTTGAAACTTCCCTAAAATATCTCTTATGCAGTCTATTGCTTCATTCGCCATCAAAACTTTATGATCGCGGTGCATACCTACAGTTGCACAAACTTCGCAAAAACAATTATGTTCGCATGTTAAACAAAAGTACTTCGCCTCTGTTTGTTTATGTACAATACAATATTCCTCTGCTGATTGTTTTTTTTTCTTCTGAATCAGCTTTGTATTCATATTGCTTTCAGTACCATTTATTCCTGATAAAATCTTTTCTTCTTTTGCAGCTTTAACAAGTTCAATGGCAGAATTGATCTGAACTGCTTCGCTATCATTACTGGTGTCAAGTTGTCTTATTACGTGGCTCTGTAGTGTAGAGACACTATTATGAAACTCCTTGACGCACTTTGAGCAAAATCCTTCACAACAATCGATACAATATACGGTAGAAGTTCTAAATTGGCAAGTTGAACACGGGGCCTTTGGAATGGAACCTAGACTATTTTTTGAAGATATTAAACCTAGGTCACGGGCTACTGGGAGCCCAGTTTTACCCAAAACAGCTGATTTAAATCCACAAACTTTGCACATCATAAAATCCCCACTAGGTGTAACAGCGCTAATATTATTTAAAACGCAGGAGTAATGATATCTATGCAGACACGAAAGTAACATATAAGATTCTTCATAAGTAGGTTGATTACAATATGAACATGGTACAATCTCATCATGATCATCATTGAGAATATCGCTATTGCCGCTTTGTTTACTATTTGCAATGTTAATGCTTGTAAATATAGCTCCTCCAGTAGTGTCTGGGGCTTTGCCAAATTCACTAGAGTTTGTTGGTACATCTCTTTCAAGCTGACTACTTGAATTCATTTTGCCGAATCTTATACTGAACCATTAAAATTAGATTCTAAAATTCAGCACACATCATGTCTTGTCTAAAGTAAATTGTGCTAAGCAGCATTTTTTATTCGTTGCCTTCTCCCTCGGCCGACTTTGCTAATATTATACGATTTACGTGGTTTTTTATCACATATCTCGCTGCTCTTCTTTTCACGCCGTTTAAGGTTTTCTATTCTCTTTTTTTGAATAAACAATGCCCTTTTATCTTCAATTGCAAATTCTACTATAGGCCTTTTTTCTGAAGTAAATATTTTTGGATTGTTGTTTAAAGCTTCCAAAAGTGATTTCGAGAGAGAAAATGAACTAGTATTTACAAATGCAAATCCTCTGGACTTGCTCGATTTTGATGAAGTTTCTCTAACTATGTTTACTTTGTTTATTAACCTTTTAAATACTAGCTTACACTTTTTGGGAGAGTTAATGTTTCGCCTCAATGACATCAAAATTTTTTTAAAGTTGGAATTTTCAGATTTCTCAAACTCAGAGACTATTTCATGTCCCAAATTCTGAACCTCAATGTCGCGCATCTTTGAAATTTCTCGAATTAAAATATCATTTAATTCACTTGACTTTATTTTTGTTGGAATATTACGAATGCAGAGCCTGTATTTATTGACCTCGTAGTTAGGGTTGCTCATTTTAATTTTCATTTCTTTCCATGAATTTTCGCGTAGCCTCAAATCATGGCTGCTAATACCTTCAGCTTCTTTCATTCCAGGTAGAATTAATCCTTTTTTAAGCAAATCCAAATTTTTACTAAGCTTATCTGAACTTTCAGATAATTTGCTACTTTCAATATTTGCAATTTCTGTTCTATTCAGAGCTAAACGGGCAAAGATTCTTCTTCCATTAAATTGAATACCAATTTCCGGAGGTAAAATAATCGCACTAAAATTCCCAGAATCAGAAATAGGCTTTCTCTTATGTCTAAAAATATGGTCATTATAAAATCTATCTGCAACCTTCTCTCCTTCTAAAACTTTTTCAACTGATTCAATATTCTTGAATTTAACGAAAGCAACCCCTTTCGGTAATTGGGTTAGCTTTGAAAAAACGATTTTTACATAAAGCGTTTCTCCAAATTTTCCCTCAATCAATTCCTTAAGAGAAAATTCAGACATTTCAAATGGGATATTTCTTAGGAATATAGTCTTTCCTTCATCTGTATCATCTGTAATCTTACGAAATGTTTTTTCAACCATTGTTACTATTTTTGGATAGAACTAATTTTTTATAACCGCATTACTATAGCGCGAAAAGAAATTGTTAATTTGTATATAATTAAGCAATTCGAAGATGTGCAATAAAACTTTTATCAAATTCAGCATTTAGCATATATGCCCTTTTCTAGATTACTGAAGCAATATAGGCATAAGCTAACTTTTTTTGAGTTCTGTATTTCAATTTTAATCTTTTTGAATCTACAAAATTGACAGTATTCATTTGTAATATTAATTGATTTAAAATCTGGAATAAATAAAGGCCTATTACACTCTATTTTCGATTGATTTTTACAAATTGCTAATTTTGCATCTTTAGAAATGCGAATGATAGTATCGCCTTCTGCTTCAGTAATAGGCGGAAGCCCATTCAAGCTCTTTTCAACTTCGTATACATTTATGCTAGACCCGCAAAACCCGCATTCAGATATATTTTGTTTAACCATCTTTCCATTAGTCATCACGATGCTTGCATCCCATTTAGGGAAATAAGCATGTAGTGCTGAATCCAAATAGCTAATAAATTCGAGCATTTTTTCGTATATATTTTTCATGAACGCAGCTATCTGCTCAACAACATAACTTCTAGAATATTCACCGGAAGTTATTTTCTCGATACTTCTTTCAATTATTTGTCTAATTCTAAAATGCATTAGGTTGCAAGCCGGTATATTATTTAAATAAAGCGACTTCGTTTCACCAATAAGTTTAGCTTTATCTATCTTTGATTCCATTTTTCTAGAAATTAGTTCAAATCCATTATATAAAGCAACTCCTAATGCCGTTGGAGAAAGTAATGATTTTGAATTTTTCTTAACATATTGTCTGACTTGTATCTTCTCAATGTGCTCGTGCATCGTAGCATCAGTCCCGATCCCGTTCTTATCCATTAAATCAATTAGTTCTGCCTCGCTCAGTAATGTCGGAGGGATTGTTTTGCTTTTACGTAGGAATAGTTTGTATGGAAAGGCTAAATTACCAAGATTAAATGCTGGTAATATCTTTGTTTTTATTCTTTCAAATGGATAGTATATCTTTAGCCAATTCTCTTCTATTATAACCTAATAGAAATTAATTAGTGTGATGATTGAATTAATTAACTTACGGTTCCTTTAGTCTTGAAAGTCTCGCCTGAAATATCAACTTTAACGATTGTTTCCATAATTACAGCATCTTCTGAGCATGAGGACAAAAAGTGACGTGTAATAAGCTCGTATAACAACCATTCTTCATTTGAAGAAGCTTGTTCCTTATTCAAACATTTTACAGGATGGATTGGCGGGTGAGAACCATCATCTTTACAGCCTTTTCTCGGTACTGAAAAACTGTTTAAATACAACAACTCGTTTGCAAATGATCCGAATATGCTACTTTTTTCTTGCTCTTTTATATATTTTGAGATATCAATGCTGTCCGAAAAACTATTTGTTTCTGTTCTTGGATATGAAATGTAACCTTTTCTATAAAGATTTTCTGCAATATTAATGCACTTAATAGGAGAAAATTTTAACTTATCAGATGCAATTTTTGTCATTTCAACTGTATTAAGTGGTAAGGGTTTTCTTTTCAAGATCTTGTTATTAACTATTTCTTTAATTCTTGCATTTGAATTTTCTATGCAAGTTTCATATATAATAAATGTAAATAAGTTATCAAAAAGTTTACCTCTTTCCCATTCAAAAATTACGTTCGACATTTCTTTGTTATTCCCTTCATAAATCTTCATCTTAACTTCCAATGTGATCGTCCACTCATCTTCCTCTCTAAAATTAATAATCTTTTTATATCTGCTTACAACGAATCCAAGAGTAGGGAATTGGCATGTTCCATAGCTAAGTGTGCGTTCTGGAATCGGGAATAGCCTACTATACCTCAGAGTTAAAAACCTCGTAAAGGAAGACCCTACTCTTAAGTCTATTTCTTTTCTAGCCTCGACAGCATCGCTTAATGCACGATTGGGAAATGATAGTTTTTTCATTGCATTGTTAATCTCAAATTTAGTAATCGCTGAAAAATGAGCCCTAAAAGTAATCAGGTTTTTGTTCGAGTTTAAACAAATACTTAGTACTTCGAATGCAATATTCTCGCCCTCCCTATCGCAATCTAACCATAGAATCAAATAAGATGATATTTTTGAAAAATATGTTAAGTTATCTGCAATTCCCATACAGTCAGGTAAAATTGAACTAATAACTGGCGTAGATAGATCCAACAGCACAACAGGGTTTACCGAACCCCAGTCTGAATATTTTGATGCAAATCCTAGTTGCTTCAAATGGCCTCTTACTGATGTAACTATCATGTTACACTCATCCCCACAAAATTCATAAGGGAAGTATAACGCAACATTTGTCTTACTTTTGCTCTTCAATTTATTTGGTGATTGAAATTCTGGGCAGAGAATATTAGCAATTTCTTTTGCAACAGAATTTTTTTCTGCAACGCATAGAATTGTTTTCCTATCACCTCTAATACAGCTATTTGGTAAAAAGTTTGTGGGCTTGTAATTACAGCCACTGTTGTCTTTTTTAAAAGTCTTCCTCCTAATTTTTTTGTAGCTGAACAAATTAGTATTATCCTTTTTCTGCATTAATTTTTTATTTCAATTGGAAATTATTATACCCGCGATCACTCATTTTTTGTTTGAATAAAAGCTAATATTAAAAAATTATGACAATTTCAATTATACCACTAGGCGCAGGTCAAGATGTAGGAAGATCATGTATAATAGCAAAGATTGGATCAAAAACAGTCATGTTTGATTGTGGAATGCATATGGGTTTTAAAGATGAAAGAAAGTATCCTGATTTTAGATTAATTAGTGCCACTCTAGACCCTTTAATTATAAATGAATATATCGATTTGGTCATAATATCTCACTATCATTTAGATCACTGCGGTGCACTACCTTTTTTTACAGAGAAAATAGGTTATAAAGGCCCAATAGTAATGACTTATCCTACAAAATCTGTTTCATCTGTTTTACTTTCTGACTGCTGCAAAATTATGGAACAAAAATTATTATTGCAAAAAACAAACGTTGATGTGGCTCCCCCAAATGAAACAGTTTATAATAATGAATATGGTTTTTTCACTGTTTCTGATGTATGGAGCTGCATGGAAAAGGTAAAGGCTATTCAGCTTCATCAAACCATAGTTATTTCAGGGATAAAAATTACTCCATATTATGCAGGTCACGTTTTGGGGGCTTCGATGTTTCACGTACAGGTTAGTGACGAATCAATTGTTTATACTGGTGATTTCAATATGGTTAGAGATAGGCATCTAGGACCAGCATTAATACCTAAGCTACTACCAAGCTTATTAATTTCAGAAAGCACATATGCAACATACATTCGGCCTTCAAGGCGTTCAACTGAGAGAACCTTTTGTGAAATGGTATACTCTTGCTTAAAGAGAGGTGGTAAAGTATTGATACCCGTATTTGCAATTGGTCGAGCGCAAGAACTATGTATACTATTGGAAATTTACTGGCGTAGAATGCAAATAAGATTCCCAATTTTTTTCGGAGGCTCAATGACGGAAAAGGCCAATTCATATTACCAATTATTTACTAACTGGACTAACACGCCGCTCGCTGATAATATTTTTACTTTTCCGCATGTACTGCCATATGACAAATCTATTCTGACGCTTTCAGGCCCTGCAGTACTTTTTGCAACACCTGGGATGCTTCATACTGGGCTTTCTCTTCAAGCCTTTAAAATGTGGGCACCGGACTCCAACAATCTTACTATTATTCCCGGCTTTTGCGTATCTGGCACTATTGGCTCAAAGATAATTAATGGTGCAAAAAGAGTTTACATCGACCAAAAAGATCCTACCACATGTATTGAAGTAAGGTGCAATGTAAAGTATCTCAGCTTTTCATCACACGCAGATTCTATCGGAATACAATCCCTTATTTCTCACTCAGAGCCACAATCTATAGCATTCGTTCACGGAGAAAGACATGGTATGCTAAACTTGGCATCGTTCATAAATTCTGAATTTAAAATTCCTACATTCTGCCCACATAATGGTTCAATTACCACTTTGCCCACTAAAGAGAACTGCAAATATGTTTGCTACCTTTCAATAAAGTATTCATTGATAAACGCTATAAATTCAATACAAAATTCATTAGTGAATAAATTAAAAGCAAGAAATATTATTGAAAAGTTTCGGATTAGACAGCTTAATAATCCGACTATTGGTTTATTAGAAAATAGTGCCCATTCAATTTGTCATTTACGTTCGTTGTTAATTGAATATTATGGAATACCAAAGCTATTTCCAATTTACATTTTTACTTCAAAATACACTGATCATAAACATTCATTTATCTTGACAAAAAATGAATTATATACATATTTGAGAGGAAAGTCAAAGATTTTCCAAAAGAAACTATTGAAAATGAAAAAACATTCAAAGAAAAATAAAGATACTTCAGAAACGAATATCACAATATATCAATTTAAAAGATTCCAAATTAAACAAACATTTCACAACATCAATAAATTTAATTTGACATTTTATTCAAATATATATGATATCGAAATTTTCAAGATATTAATTGCAATTGGAAATTTGTTAAGTAATGTATTTCGCAAATATATCATCAGGAAAAAAAATTGTAGTTTAAGAAAACCGCACTTCAACGAAGAAATTAATCGATTAATCAAGTCATATTTTTATGACAATTTGACTATTATTACTTATAAAAGTTTAATTGTTAAAATTACTGCTGAGAGCTATCAGCTAGATGTCATTAATAAATACCTTTCTGATGCAATTATTGACCAACCCAACATTGACATCAAAAAAAGTGTTGTAAATAAAATAGTAATTTCTTGGTCTTTTATTGATAATAAGAACGTTGAGATTACAGATTTTGTTAACACTTTAGAAAATAAATAGGAATATATCTTCTATTCATAATTTAATTAAGACTAAAATTATAACTTTATATAAATACAAAAAAAAAAAATACAGAACCGATTTTTTTTTCACAGATTTGCCGTTTTAGCCTTTAACTATAGAGTTTTTATATTCTAATATGTGGCCAACTAGAGCATTTACAATTAAAGAAAAATCCCCACTTGTCTTAAAAAAATGTTCCACTGATTTAAGAATTTTATCTGAATTACATTGTTTTGCAATTATCATAGTAGCCCATACGGATTCTGAATTGATATTTGCAATAATTGCGGGCACGCATGCATTGTACAACGATTTAATTCCATACTTGTCTGAAAATCTGAATAAATCTATTATCTCCTTCCAGTTTTTAATGTTTTCATCACTTAATAATCTGCAATCTCCAGTTAAAATATAATCTAATGCATTTCTTAGAATATATGGTGATGCATCGCCAACTGGAATTGAAAAATACTTAGCATTTGAATCTGAGAAGTTTGATAAAAAAAAATTCTGGAAGTACTTCGATCTAGCAGCAAGTGCAAACTTGGGGACATGAAAGAGCTCGGTACCGCAATTTAGTGTAACTTTTTCGCATAATTTATCTGAGCACTCTTTAGAAAGTTTGGAAATGTCGTTTGCAAGCCATAAATAATCTTGAGTAGCAATTCTGTTTGATAAAAAATTAGGAACCATTACGCTCCCATCTGAATGAATAAAATCTTTAAATGACTTGATATTTATTTTTACACGGATTGCACCACCAAAAATAAAATATTTAAGTACAGTTCTCTCCCAATTCAAAATGTTATCTTCAGAAGATTTTATTTCACTGCTTCCATCTAATAAATGGTTTTGAACGCTATATGTGTCTAAGCCTTCATCCGAAAAATAAATTAATTCATCTGGTGATAGCGTTCTTCCCAGGTCATTCCCAAATGGGGAGGGAATTGCTTGACTTGGAGAATTTTTAATACTCATGTCATTTAAACTAGTATCGTCGATTATATCAATTCGCATATAATCCTCCCATCCCCAACTTGAATCATGAACATTGAAAATTCGAGGTTGAGAAAGCGAGACTGTTGTACCCTCAATGATATTTAACTTATCATCTAATAAAGAAATTTCAAATTGTGCAATCCTGATTTGTTCAGAGTATGAAAATAAATAAATTGATAGCATATCACCATCGCAGTTTACTCCTGCAGGAAATATGGTTAGAAACCAAGTTCCATTATGCTGATCACCAAATTTTTTACTTATTATTCTGTCGTGATTAGGCAATGCACGCTGCATTGCGAGCGTTCTTAGTAAAGGAAAATCTTCAATCGTCCAAATATAATCTATTAAGTCAGTTCTCAAACGTGTTGAACTGCAATTAATAACAGGCATGATAAAAACTTTATTTCAATTTATAGTTGTTTTGAAATAGATTCGCATATTAATTAACCAGATGATCAAGAATATTAATTGGAGTTACCCTAGTTCTCTGGTAGTCAAAAATGACTAAAACTTGAATTTAGCCTTTAGAAGCAGATTCCTGAGTTAACTAAAAGATATAATTCTTAATTAACTGCCCTTTCCTTTCCCCAAAATGACTTTTTTTTTAATTGTTAATAAATAATTATTCCTTAAAATTCATAGCGGGCGAATGCCATTAAAAATTGTTTTTTTCCTATGGTTGAAACTAACGAATTCGACTCCGGAATATCTAACAATAGAACGAACAGAATTGGTGAATCAATTATAGATCTTGAATTAGTAACTTCAGAGCAATTTAATTCCAACACTTTTCCGGAAAAAGAACAAGAAACCAAAAACTTACATGAAGTTAAAAGGAAAAAAAGAAAGATTAAAAAACATTTCACTCAAATTCATGTAAATGATGAAAAAAATAACAAATTTGTTCTTCCTAATAACGATGATTTGCGTGTTGATGACTTTATAGTTGAAGACGGGTCTTCTGATTTTGATGAGGATGATATTATTCGAGTCGAGGGAGGAATTAAATCATCAGACGATGAATGCGACGAGAAAATTAGCAATGACTTTATTGAAGACACAAGTTTGAATGTTCACAAAAATTCTCTTGGAAGGAAATTTTCTGAAACGGAAGTCCGTACTGAAATTAGGGAATTTATTCAACTAATGAAAGATGCAGCTAATAAGGATGAAATTGCTTATTCTGATGGAAAAGTTGCAATTTCAAAACTGAAAATGATTGATGAAGTTTGTAAAAGAGTATCGATGAATAACCTATCGAATTACTTTATTTCTGAGGGGGTGCTCGATGTTCTAAGTCAATGGCTTTCGCCTTTTAAAGACGGCACTCTTCCAAACCTATCAATACGAAATAAAATTTTAAAACTAATAAGCAACATTCCTTTGGGAGAAGAAGATATAACCTCTACAGAATTAGGAAAAACTTTGTGTAAACTTTGGAAAAATTCTGCTGAGACCATTGAGAATAGACAAATTATAAGAACGCTAATACAACGCTGGGTGAGACTTATTTCTAAAGATAGGCCCTCATCCTTGGAAACAATTGATAAAGTTCCAATTACACCTGAAAGCCTGAAATCACAAATTAAATCTAACAATAATGAGTCAACTTCTAAAAAAAGTTCATTCCATATTGAACCCAGAACGGCGAGAATCCCAATTAATACTGGCTATAACTTCAAGGTAATCCCGCAAAACGATAACTCAAGTATAGAGCACAATGCAAGCACATTTACAGATAAGTCGATTGGAAATATTAGCATTAACAGAAGTAGTCGCACTAGGAACAGATCTAAGCATGCAATGAAAATTAGCCTTGAAGGCAAAGGACTCTAGTTGTAGAAATAGCTAATAATATATCTAGATCATTTCAATTTTATTTTTTGATATCGAACTTGTTTGTTAAATCATTACATGTATCTTTTACCGATTCGAATGTCGACAAAAATTTGTAATTAGGTAGATGCGATAATAACCTACCATTGCTAAGTAATATTCTTTTTCCTAATGATGTTTTCAAAAAATCTTTCTCATTTTTTGAAGCGAATAGAGGAAGAATAATTTTGGCTATGAAATTAGGAAGGGAATGATTAGGTGGGTTTAGCTGAGGTGAGATGTGTTTTATCATTCTAGAAATATCGAGAAATGTATACATTCCTTCGATACAAATAAATCTCCCGGAAAATTTGCCAGACTCGAAAAGTCTAATATGTATTTCTGCGACATCTCTTACATCAACCCAGCCTGTCTGTAAGTCTACAGTCAGTGGCATTCTACCAGTAATCATATTATAAATCCATTGAACCGATTGATTTACATCACTTCTATAAGAAGGACCAATTACCATGCCCGGGTTCACAACTATTAGATTTAGTGACTTACGGCATTCATCCACTACCTTATAAGCTATTTTCTCTGCTTCAACCTTACTGTACAAATATGGGTGTATCAAAGGATTACAATCTTCATTCCAATCAATCTCGGAATATACTTTTCCATCTTTATAAGCCCCTACAACCGCGGCAATTGATGAAGTTAAAACAACAGTCTTTACATCATCGCACATACAGCATGCATGAATAACATTTTTTGTTCCAATAATTGCAGGATCTATAATTTCATATGGATCCTTACAATCCATTTTATATGGAGACGCGCAATGAATCACAATTCTACATCCCTTAACCAACTCTTTCCAGCATTCACTATTTAATAAATCTGCTTCATAAAGCATTAAATTCTCATCAGCAAAATGGAAATTTAATAAAGAGTCCGAATTTTGGCTATTTTTCGATCTTGTTGTTGCACGAACTTTATATCCTCTAAGCAACAATCGCTCCACAATATGTGATGCAATAAATCCCGTTGCTCCAGTAACAAGAACAATAGTGTTGTTGTTGTTTTTATCGTAAACTAATGGTTCCATGCAAGAATAAACTTCTCCTTGAACTGCATACTCTGAAACATTATGAGAGTTATTTACGCCATTATGCTCTCTAATTGGGTAGTCAGCATTATTTTTAACTTTAACATCTTCACAGCAATTGTATTCAGCTTCTGTGTGTAATGGAATTTTTTCAATAATTGGCTTTGTGCTATTATCTTGATCTGCGTCAAAAGTAGTGTTTATCTTTTCATTTTTATTTTCTTTAGACATATTTGGAGTACTACTACTCAAAATGTCTTGCTTATATCCTTGATTTTCGGTCATAAATCCAACTGTTAATATTTCTTAATTTCTCGTAAAAAAGAAAAAAATGCTGTTCTAAATTATTGCGGTAATCATTTTCCTCACTTAAGGGGAGTAAAACAAATAAAGCCAAATTCTTGTAATAGATCGATATCATTCAGTGAATTTTAAGGAGATGATTAATATTTGAGCTACTTTGTATAAGATTTGATTATTTAATATTATCAATCTTTGTATGTTATAATTTGTTGTCTTCATACCAAGTATGAATTACATATTTATCAACTCGGCTGTTTCTACAAATGATGAAATTGTAAAACTTCAACTTCGCGAACTTGGAGAACCGATATGCTACTTTGGAGAAGATCAGTATAGAAGAAGAGAAAGGCTATCTAATTTAATTGAAAGGCAAAAAAACTCGACTGAAGTAATTAAGGATTCTGTCAAGCCCTTGGCAAAAGAGACATTTTTTTCAGAAGGAACAGATGAATTGATGTCTTTTAGGAAGAAAATCCTCGCACTATCGATTAAGAAATCATATTACAGATTAAAATATACTAGAGAATTTTCTGAAAAAATCTTAACAAAAGAAAAGGATGATTTTTTGACCCGTTTCACGCTGAATATCAGACAAAACATTTGTGAAATGTGTGATACTAGATATATATTGGGATGCAGCATTTCTCCGCTTGAAGACAAAATTGCCACATATGGCTTGAGTGGTGACTTAAAAGTTTGGGATTCAAAAAAATTAATTCAGGACTTTTTCCTAAAGTCTCATAAGCATAGCATTACAGATGTAAACTGGATTGTTACAGACGAGGGAAATTCAAAACTATTTTCCTGCGATTTAAATGCAAACATATTTTTATGGAATAACAGTCAAGTGGAAAATAAATACATCGGACATGAAGATCAGGTAAATAAAATCGTTATACATCCATTTTCAAAACATTTATTTTCTGCTAGCAGTGACGAAACATGGAGAATCTGGGACATTGAAACTTTAAATCAAGTTCAAGTTCAGGAAGGTCATTCTAGACCAATCTTCGGGTTAGATGTGCATCCAGATGGAGCTCTCGTTGTTAGTGGAGATTCTGGAGGGGCATTCAGGATTTGGGATATCCGAACGGGAAGGTCAATATTATCCCAGCTGGCTCACTCAAAAAAAATCATTACCTCTCAGTTTTCTCCCAACTGTGACGCTACATTTATTACATCCTCTCAAGATAATTATATTAAGATTTGGGATTTAAGAAGATTTGACAAACCTTTGTTATCTAGCCTTTTGGGGCATTCGAAACAGATTTCAAAAGTTCAGTACGAACCAAAAAAAGGGAGATACATTGCCTCTGCGTCTTTAGACGAAAGCATCAAAATTTGGTCGACTTCAAAGCTTAAGAATGAGTCTACAATTGACTTTAATTCAGACTTTAGCCGTATAACTTATTCATGCATAAAGCGTGTAGATACTAATTCACATAAAATTACAGGTATGGATATTTCTTCAAATGGACAAAGAATTATCACAGTTGGGTTAGACCGCACCATTAGAGTATGGTCTTCAGAAAGTGAAAATTCGTAATATATATTCGAATATCAAATATCACTTCTAATTATTGAGTCGTTATGTAGCAAAAACTGCTCGTTCTGTGTAGAATTTGTGGGTGTAGCAACAGCTTGCCCATTTAATATTTGTATGGAGCTCAAATGAGTTCCATGTTGATTAGAAAACCCATTTTGTTGAGTTAAAAACCTTGAAACATTTGATTTAGACCTTTTCCTGGGCTTTTCAATTAAATCAGTATCCCTCTTCACTGCTTCATTATTTTGATTAAATTGTGTTGCGATTGAAATATTATTTACATCGGAAATAACAATTTGGCCTGATGTTTGCTCTTGCATTCTAATGGATTTGCCT
This sequence comes from Cryptosporidium parvum Iowa II, assembly GCF_000165345.1. Taxonomy (NCBI): domain Eukaryota; phylum Apicomplexa; class Conoidasida; order Eucoccidiorida; family Cryptosporidiidae; genus Cryptosporidium; species Cryptosporidium parvum. The sequence goes on along the minus strand of NC_006984.1, from coordinate 260,817 downwards.
CTAGTTTTCGAGGAAAAACTTCTTGAAGTGTTGAGAGCAGGTGATGGAACGGAAGCATGATATTGTCTTCCTGAAGAATTGACTAAAGAGCTTCTATTTTTTTCATCGTGCTCAACTTGATTTGCATGCCCAAACTCATCATTTTGAATAATTGCATTCCTCAATTTTTCTTGCCAAGCATGTTTGAACGAATTTAGACGTTGTAGTTTTTTTCTGGTTGAAAGTAAAATTAATAAATCGCACCTCATTGCACAGTATTGTTCTGCAACTTCAATATTTAAAAATGGCAATGGGAAAATATCAAGTTTGAAATGTTTTAAAAAATTCTCTACATCTGAAGAGAATTTCCTAGGAAGATTGGAAATATATTGAAAGCATAATGCTCCTACGGTCGTAACGCCGCTTTTCTTTGGGCCGAATGAATCATGTAATTTTAGCTTTGAGATGAACTTAAACTCTTGCTCAATTTCATTTTCAATTTCAACCAAATCCCCTACGCATTTTTGTATATACATACTCCCTTTCTTGTTATTGTGTTGATTAGGCTTTGGATGAATATCAGAAATAATTTTCTTGGCATTTTTCCTTGTATTTCGATCACTAAAACTTTCAATCAAAGCAACTCTTCTATTTCTATCTTGCTCAAAATTATATGAATACCTAATATATGGATGCCGATTACGTTCCTCCTTGAGAGAAGCAAGAATTGATGGGTCAGGAGAATTTCCAAGAGCTCTCCTTCTAGAGTCGAAGCTGAGTTCAACCAACTTTTTTGAAACAGAGTAATATCTTTGTTTAAGTTGTTCCAGTGTACGTTGTTTCCCAGATGGCGGAATATATCTGTCGTGAATAACGATAAATCTTAAATCGAATTCCTTACACAAGTCAAATAGTAAATAAGTATCATCTTCTGTCCAATCAGGATCTATATCCTTGATAAATTTGTTGTATTGGTCTGATTGAATGCTATAAATGGTTGGATGCTTATTGAACTTCGAAAAATAATAATTACTCGTATGGCTATCTTTTTGCAAAGTATCATCTGTGGGAGTAAGAACAGAGTTATTTTCTTTCTTTAATTTATCTTTTAAATTCAATTCTTTATTTCCGCTAATGCAAACCTCTTGCTTGTTTGAACTTTGTACTTTTGACCAGTGATATAATTTAAGAGAATCATTGCGTGCGCTATTCCTAAATTTAACCCATTCCCAATTAGATATAGGTTTTTGTTTTGATGAAATTCCAATTGAAGTATTAATAGGAATGCTAACCATCTCCAAATTTGGACTTTTAAGTGTTTTCTTTCCATAATTACCAGGTGAATCATCATTCTTCAGCTTCTCGTTCATCTGGGAAACTATTTTTATATTGGGAGTGACGCCCAAAATATCACGAATGATGGGCCCCATATTGTTTAACTTTGTTTCGCAAATCTAATGCTAATTTCTTTAAGCGCTTTAGAAATAGCAGGGCAAATAATGTTTTTTAATATTCATAACAGAAGTCTATAACAGAATAAGTATTTAATGCTATTCAAAAAGCTCATTAAGTTTATTTCAGAAATTTATCAAAGGTAATTAAAGCAAAAAAGCTTAATTTTGTGTATTCTTAGTGTACTAATTATTAAAGCCTTTAATAATACTTGCATAGATATTGTATCTGGGTGATCAATCTAATTCATTTTGAAATACTTTTTAAGTATATAATAAAGCTTTCGCTATTTGGGAAGGTTTTATTCAGTCTTATAATAAAGCACGAATTTATTACAAAAAAAATTTTAAGTTCACTATTTAGCATCATGCCGTATTCAAATAAGTCATTTTTTTCGCATGAACAGGTAGAAAATATAATTCAGGAAAATAAACAGTTAATTTACGGAATCAACTCATTTAAAAAAAATGATAGACATGAAGAATTTTTGAGAGTATTACTTTCAAGGCTACAAAAAAATTTGTTCTTGCTTGCGCACTTAAGTAACCAGCCAAAGGCTCCAAATCACCTAACCGTTAATGATCTTCTAAGACCAGTATTTTCCTGTGATTATTCATCAGAAAATAAAAGGGCAACTCCCCAACAAACAATTTCCAATAGAGCACCAAACATAGCTTTAAATTCGCCTATCTTATCATCAAACACTTCTCAACCAATTTATTTTGAAGCTAACAATGTAGACTTTAGGATAAACGACCAAAAAATTTCTGACCAACAAAATTTACAATCGTGTGAAAACCCAAATATCATTTCAAATCCTCAATTATCAAAGTTGTGTTATGAACCTATCGCATCAATATCACCAGAATTTGATCCTCAAAACGGTATAGGAATATCAATAGGAAACTCCTCCTCAAGTCCTAATTATATTCAGACACAGAACAATGAACATTTCATATGTAGATACTGCCAAAGAAAATGCAGAAATCAAAGTGGACTTACACAGCATACTATGAAAGTGCACCCCGATGCACCTGAAGTGCAACATCTTCTAAAGCAAGCGCAATCAAGGTCAAGTCCTAACCCACTTTCTATAATTAATATTAGCTCATCAACATACTAAATTTCCAAATTCATCTAAAGCAGTATATTATAAACATCTTTACTAGAAATTTCAAAGTCACTAACTTTGGTATTCAGTGGTTCAATCCTCAACCCTTCAGGATTTTTAAGTTTCATATCTCTTTTTACTATTGGTCTTCCATAGCTCTTCCATTTCTTATTCATTGAAACTTCTGTATTCATGGAATGTTGTATGCTTTCAATAATTTTTTGTCTTGGAATGCATGGCATTTCTTGATGACGTAAATTTGGAATTGGCCTACCTAGATAACTAAATACAGTTGAATGTTTATTATTTTCAGTCATGTTATCTATCATATTTAATTTCTTAATTTTATAATCAGAAATTGGATCATAAATTTTATTTCTTGAACACGTTTCTATTTTATTTTTTATTTCATCTTTTGATTCACTGTTTGTTTTTAATTTCAATAATTGTATAAATGCAGGGTGTATGGTGTCGGTTTGCATCCAGTCAATTTTACGGAAGTGCATATGATTTAAGTTTGTATTGTTTTTCATTGGATCCCAAATACCCTCTTGGAGATTTTTCGAAATTACTTCCTTTTCCTGTGGGCTAATTTCATCTTCAAAGTTATTCGGAGCTCCACCTTCAACTCTTCCAAACTGCAATAATTTGTCAGGTGATTCAAAATCTTCTGGCAATCCTTCTCCCCCATGTGATCTTCTTATTTGAAGTGCTTCTTGTAACGTCAGTACTTCTCTATAAGTTTTTTCTTCTAGTTGTTCCTTACTTATATCCACACAAAAAATTGTTTCACTTTCTGAAAAATCCAGTTCTTTTAATTCACCAAATTGCTTAATAATTTTCCAAGCTACATCATTAAGACGATTTACTTTTGCCTCCTGTAACAATATTTTGTTTTGTGCCGTCTCGAGTTTCCTGTTCAAGTTTATTGATTTTTCATCAAATTTATCCATGACTTGGTCAATTAATAAATTTGTATTTTTAGTAAAATGGTCTAATAAACTTTGCATAACATTTATTTTTTTCTTTAGAGTACCATGAATTAGTGGTTTTAGTGTCTCACTTAACTCTAAATTATCCAAATTTTTTTTATATATTGTCTCGATCAAAACGTTTGATTCTTTGAAATCAGATTTTAGTCCATCACTTTTGGTAAGATCTAACAAAAAATATTCTTTTTTTGTTGGATCTTTATTTGAAAATGAAATAAAAAAATCGAAAAATCTGAAAAACTTCAATTCCTCTAATATAACAAGATTTTCCACGATTTTTGCTAACTTTCTTAGCTGACTCGAATTGAATGTTCCAACAGGAATGCCTACAATAATATCTTCACTTGATGCATTCAAGCCTTTAGGTGGTAGTGTTAAACATGAAAATTTTAACTGACCACCTAAACATTCTAAATCATTATAGCAGCCATTTGAAGACAGCTTAATCAAGTCAAGAGTAAAATAATCTTCTACTTTTTCTAAACATGATTGAAATAAACCACTATTCTCATAATGATTTTTCATTACTCTTAGAAATAGTCATTTATTCAAATATGAAGCATTATACTATTTTTTTTCTTAATCTATTATCACCCATAATTACACACCAAATATATTTAAAAAAAATGTAAAAACTAAAAATAAATTTTACAAATATATTTAAAAAAAAATGTTTCCACACGATTTATTACAATATATATTTATATATTAAAATGGCTATTTTATTTTTATCTTCTTTTTCAAGTTGTAAATCGAATGAAATTGATCACAAGAAAGGAAACATTTCAAATCTAATATTTCCATTTCTTAAAATTTATAAAAAGTCATTTTTAAATATTGTAAACATAAATGATTTGAGAAATTCAAAATCTGTATTAAATGTCTATTGCGAAAACAAAAATAACGATATATACTTTATCATTAAACTATTAAAATATGTTTATATTAAGGAAAAAAATATACACAAAAAAAAATGGATATCCAACCAATTAAAAAAAATTATGTTTTATAAAGAATACAATAATGAATCGAGTTCTAGTTTACAATCAAAAATTTTTAACGAAAGAAGTGAAATAGCAGAAAATCATTTATTAAATTGGAGATTTGATATAATGCCTATGCATAAAGTAATTATTCCAAAGAGAAACAGTATATCAAGAAATCATTTGGCATTCCCAATAACACAAGAAAGAAAATTTGTTCCTTTCAATTCAAGATTAGGTATTAATCAATTATATTTGCCTAAATTATGCAGTAATGGATTCCTTAAAGACATAATCAAAATAAACGATATAAAAAATGATTGTCGAAATAATTATTGTGTATGGAATCCTGGCAAGTTATTGCTTTCAAAAAGTTCAAAAATATTAGCTCAGAAGACTATAACAAATAATTTAATTTTTATGAAACCAATTATTACAGGTATAAAAAGAGAAGATTATATAGGAAGCAAAAAGGCATTTTCAATAAATCTCACTAACTCAGAAATTCCAATTATTCCTACAATCCCCAGTAGTAATCCCACTAATTACAAGTCAAGGGTAGCGTTTTCAGCACAAAAGAAGAGTAGATCCATCCCAATTCAGATAAAAAAGGCAGCAAATATATTTCCAGAAGATTCCGTGGGAAATACAGAATGGAACAAATACAGTGACGGAAGAAACCGTATTAGAAGTGGGAACGCGAAAGAAACAAATGCCAAATATCCCCAATATGATATAAACTGTCAAAATGAAGGAATATTTGGAAAAGACATACGAGAAAGGGTTAGGTTGAAAGGACCACTTGGATACAAAAGATTAATCGGCAATAAAGTCCAAGAATTATAGCCAGTGACAGGTCAGGATTAACGATAACGCAAGACATAATCTTGCTTGATTAGCCCCGGTTATTACCAGCATTTAGTATCACTTTAATGATTTATCCAAGATATACAAATATCTTAGTCTGCTCAAAAAAGTTTCATTTACACTCGTTCTTAAAAATAGTCGCAAAAAACTTGATTTGTTAAATTATTTCTTATATTTAATTATAAAACTCAGTGACTCAGAGACATAACGTCATTTTATAAATTTGCGACTTTTTTTTATCGTTTTTATAGGTGAATTTAATCAAAAAAAAAATTTCTTTTAAAGAGAGTATAAACGATTATTTGGTAATTACTAATCATATCATATATTTAATTAGTTTGCTCTACTATTATTAATAATATGCAATAAAATATCAACGTAGAACCACAACTTTGTGATTAATTATTGAGCATCCGAATATACTCTTGCTTCAACCTAAGTGAACCAGTCGTAGTTAAGTTGCTACTATCCAAATTTTTACTAGTAGATATTTCAAACCTTTTTCTGAAGTTCTTCTTTGTATCTATATGAGAGTTTTTTTTCTGGGAAACCCATAGGTAGCCTTCACTTTTAAATTCCTCAGCTTCGCGAAGTACCTCAATCATAAGTTTCCTTACTCGATCGGCAAATTCTTTAGTTGAAATTTCCTTATTATTCAGCTCGATTGCATGCATTTGCGGCAGCCAATATGCAGATAGTGTTATTTTGCCGTAGTTGCAAAAAAGTAAACATATAAGTACCCAAAATGGGATAATGTCAAATGCCGGCGAGAATGCAGAATATTTGTATAGAAGAACAACTGGTGTTACTGGTGTGAGGGATTCAAATGCGCCTAGCTTAAAGGGAATAATGCTACTGCCATTTGTTGTTGTTCCTTCAGGGAATATCACAAGTGGGGTTTTTTCTAGAGAATTAAGATGTTTGTTTATTTCACTCCTAAATAATAAACATTTGGAGTCTTTGGCTTTTTCTGAACAAATAATAGTTTCGGATGCTCTAGATTGAACTAATTCAAATCTTCGAAGTTGCCTATCTTGAATTAAATGCTTTGCTTTCGACCTAGTTTCCATACAGCTTCTATCAACATAGATACATCCTATAATGTCTGCAACAGTCCCAAAAATATAATTTTCACGAATTTCTTTTTGAGCAACAAATCCGCATGAAACATATCTCATAAAAAAGGAAATATCTAAAATTGAAATATGATTAGAAACAATGGTTACAATATCATCAATTGCAGGTAAGCCGTCTGATTTTTGATAACTGTATTTTATTTTCCCAGAATCATCAATGCCATTCTTTTCTAGTACAAAATGATCCACTTCTAGGACGCCCAGAAGTCGAAGCGTAAAAAACCCTACAAATTTAACAATTAGTATATGAATGTAATTGTATAAATGAGCTTCATTCATCCAAGGAAATATACTTCCAATTAGCTTTAAAGCGAGTAAAATCGTTATTACTACAATTGTTGTAAGACATAATACAAATATTCGGAGTGGGCAATAAAGAATTGAACCAAGTACGGAATACAATAAAGAAATATTTTCATGGTCTAATCTTTCGCAGAAACTAAATTTTGATTGGTTAATATTTTTCAACTTATTTGGACTGCGTTTAATATAAACATTGTATGAGTATGTAAACCAAAGTACTGAGAATGCTGATAGGCCGGCATAAATTTTGAAAACAAATGAAATATTTTCGAGTAGAGTATGCAATGACATAAAATATAATTATTATTCTATAATTCGAATAAAGATATTCAATTATTCATTCAACTTAAAAAATAACTGTAATAATTCGGCGGTAATGTTTTTTTAAGATGCTTATAGGTACGATAATAAAAAAGTTAATCTTTTATTTTCGAAAAAAATCGCAATAATGCGTTCTCAAAGGTAGTAAATATAGTAATAAGTTATCAGTTATTTGAGTTACCAAACAAATTCGAGTATAGTTTTTTAATATTAAATTCCTTTCTCTCGAAAATTCGATTAAATGAATTAGAAGTATTAGAATTATACTCTTTTGAACTATACTCAGAGGTAGTATCTGTTAGACAAATATTTTCAGAACGATTACTTATATTTATAGCAAACCTGGGTTCAATTGAACTACAAATCCCCTTTGGAACGGAAGTCTCTGATTCGTTATAAAGTCTTTTAATGAACGAACGTTTAGCTGCTATTTCTTCATCTTCTTTGATAATCTTTTTTAATAAAGGTACCCACCACATATGGTTTACATGAATTTCACTCGGTCCGCCATCTTTGTGAGGAAGGAGCAAATAATCCTTATTTTCTCTGACAAACTCTTCTCTTTGTTGCTCGGTCTTTATTAGTTCGTGACTAAAGCGGCAGTCTTTAAGATTCCTACAAAACCCAACAGTATTTAAGTATCTACATGGAAACTTCGATATTTCATGACTATACTGGCAGTCGCTTTTTGAACATTTTCCCGATATAAAATACCAGCAAAGCTTCTTCTTCGTAATGGGAATAGCTGAATGTTTGAATTGACAAGAACTTCCATTTTTACACCTTCCTTTAATAAAATAAGTACATAACTGAAGCCTATTTGACTTATTTGATTGCAAAGCTAACTTCTTAGTAATTTTTTTTTTAATAATCTTTTCATCCTCTGAGGCTTTAGACATAATCAGAGATAATGTTAGTATATTCATAGATTTGCGTGAATATAAATCAATTACTCGTAAAATAAAGAATATACTAATTTATATATTATTAGTTTTCATTTATTATTCAATAACTCCAAAATTTGGCGCGTAGTATGTGGAGATGTGCAATGTCATTATTAGATTTTTCTTTTGTTTACCTAAATGATTTTTTTTTTTTTAACTAATAATAAGATTGACAAATTATTTTAAATGCACACAAATCTGTTTATAAACAAAAGAGTCAGCGCAGATAATAAGAATGTAAATGTTCAACGTCTTAGGAATGAAAAGGAAAAAATAAAAGAGTGGAATGAAAATTTGACTAATTTAGTTACAAATATCAACCGAAGAGCAAACAATCCAACAGACAAATTGATTAATACCAACTCCAGGCACAATAAGTACCATGATAATTCCCCAAAAAATATTCCATTTAATGGGCGTTTAAAGGGCGAACAAAAAAAAGCAAATGAACATCTAGAAAATAAATTTAATTTTACGAATCAAAAAAACAACAAAAGTAATTCCCTTGAAGATCAATACACGTTAGTGCTTATTGAAAAACAGAATATTGAAGAGTCGTGCAATGAACTCAAAAAGAGGTATAATCAACTTGTTCTAAGATTTGAAGAGGCCATCGAGCAAAAAGAATCATTTAGAGAAGGGCTAAAAAACAAAATAAATGAATATCAAAAACTACAAGAGCTTCATAATGGTACCCAAAGTCTACTTGCTGTGGGGAATAAAGCTCAAGAAGAGCTTTATCAAACTCAGAAACAATTTCAAATAATTCTCGGTAAGCGAAATGTTGAATTCTCTAATGTGAAAGATGAACTCGAGGCAAAAAAGACGGAATTTGAAGTAAGTTAAAATATATTAGTTTCCGACTCATTTAATTTTTTTAAGGAACTTGAAAAAAGGTTTGAACTACTTGAAAATGAAAATAAAGAAAAGGACAAAAACATTGACAAAATAAGCAGAGAAAAAACTGATGTTGAAGAAAAACTATCTGACTTTATGAAGAATAATCAGGATCTGAAAAAAGAAAGAGATCAAATGAAGAGAGAATTGAAAATTTATGAACCTTTATCACGGTCGAAAGAAATGGTCGACAAAATGGCAGCATATCTTGAAACGCTATTAATAAAAAGAAATGAAGTAATTACAGAAATTACTGAGGATTTGTCAAAAAATACAGGAGACCTCACTGAGGAAATTTCAAATATTCGAAAGGATATTGTTGGAATTGAGAACAGTATTCAAAAGTTTTCGAGTATAATTTCTCATTTTAAAAACGATATAATTGCAAATGAAAATCGAAGAATTCAAGACTCATATATGCTTGTGAATAGCTTAAAAACACAACTGACAAATTCTAAAGAAAAGATTATTAATCTTAAAAGATTGCTATTTAATAGTGTTGGTCGGCCAGGTAACGCTCTTGAACCTAGTTTAACATTTGAAGTTAGAAATGGCTCAATTTTACATAAATTACAAGGTAGTCATGGTAATACTTTAAAGTGTTATTGCAGAATTGTTGGCACAACATTTGAATACACAACTTCAAGCAACGTTGTGAAAACCATACCTTTGGAAAAAGTGATAGGTATTGATTATGGAAATAACTCTAACTCATTTCGAAGAATTAATCAGCCTAAAGGCTTCTTTCACGAGCTGTTTAAACGCCAGACAAAAAGTGAAGCAGAAGAAGATAAGAATGAAGTAATAAATTCCCCGTGGCTGTTTTTTAGCATTCGAATTCTTGATGGATATGATACGTTTTGTTCGGATTTCATTGCCAGTTCATTAGAATCTGCAATGTCATGGGTTGTTACTATTGGTCGTTACGCAACATATATACAAAGATCAGTAGGTTTGTTCACATATAATTTCATCCAAACAAAGCAAGAATTTTATAGTGTGTCATTAAGGATGAAAGTTATGCATTTATGCAGACAAAAGGAGCTAAACATATCACAACTATACATTATTGCAATACATACAAGCTGTCTTAAGAACCCACAACTTATTAGAAACCAAGCCGCATGGAACAATTTGAAGAATATTATGAGGAGAATTACCAATAAGAAATTTCCGAAGTAAAGAATTCTTGCGCGGTAGAACTGAACATTAACAAAATATGAATATTTCAAATTTAATTAATGCTGATGTAGACGAAAAAGGGTTTGTTTCCGATAAACTCAGAGATAATTTCTTCCAAATTGTGAGAAATAGGCCGGAAAATCGAACTTGCTTTGATTGCGAATCTAGGAATCCCACATGGCTTTCATTATCATTTGCTGTATTCATTTGCCTAAATTGTTCCTCTGATCATAGGAAGATGGGAGTACATATTAGTTTTGTAAGGTCATCTGATCTTGATAAATTTACTCCAATTCAGCTGGTGAGGATGGATATTGGTGGAAATGGTCGAGCAAGAAATTATTTCAAACAAGTTTTAGGAGTTAATTTTTCTCCAAAAACTAAAGAGTACGCCAGTTCCATATGTGGGAGACAATACAAGCAGATACTAGATTCAGAGATCTCTGAATTTGACAACTTAAGTCCTAAAAATCCAAATGAGTTTGTACTCATTGATAGAGATAACTATACAGCAAACCCTGAAAAGGTAGATACTCAATCTACTGGAAATGTTCAGACAATAAAGTTCAACTCAATGCCTAGTACTGTTGGCAAATATAATAATATTCAAAAGCAAGGCAGTCTAATAAACCAAAAGGGCCGAAGGTTAGATGAAAATTTTGATTTTGATTCTTTGGTTTCATAGTGTTATAGACATTTCATACTCATTTCAAAAAATATTGCCGCCCCTTCTTTTTCGATTACCATTTATCTGTGAGCAAATATTACACTAAATGAATTCCTCAAGTTGTACAACAGATGAAATTGCTGAATATTTTGATGAAGGCGATTTTGGAAATGAAAAGCAGCTTATTTTGAATGCAGATAAACCAGGAAGCTGCTTTTTTGGAAGATTTAGCGTACCTACTCATGCCCAAAGTATGGTAGGTGCTGTTTTTGTCGATTATGTGACTCCTGTAAGAGTAAGTTATTTCAAATCATCCTAAGTTTCATGCCTATATGTTTCAGGATATTGATTCTTTAAGCGTAAAATATGAACCCTCTATTTCCCCCAATAATACAGCTGATCCAAACCAGATAAATATAAGGATTAGAGATAGCAATTCAAAACATTGTATAGGAAGGCAGTTATCACAAAAAAATTCCAATTATGCAGCTATAATTGACAAAGGAACCCACTATGAATTTAAATTTTTGGATGGACTATTTGTATTTGACCCTAGCATTAAGGGAAAGAACGAAAGTAATTCAGATGTTGCAGAAAATTTAAAGCGTGACTACATTTCTAGAGAGGCTGCTGTGACCGCTCGTATACAAGAATCGTCTAATAAAATGAGAACTAAACTTGAAAATGATGCTGAAGACGATCAAACACCTGAAAGCGATACAAATAAAAATCTAGGCATTTTTAATAGCTCTTGCGAAAATAATGTAATTCCTGGAGTAATGAGAGGAATATTGGATGATATCTACGATAAAGATTTTGGTCTTAAACGACAAGAAAAAAAAAGAAAAATTTCTGCGATGCTAAACAAAGAGAATTCAGATGACTCGCGTATCGTTGTATCTGCTCTTTCATTAACTACGTTAAAGAGTGGTGATTACTGGGACTATGATGGAGACGGAAAAATGAGTGATGATGAAGGTTATATAGAAAAAAATGAAATGGATGAAAAGTTCGAGGAAGAGCACAACCCAAATTTAGTTAATGGAAATGATTACTCTAATTCAGAAGACGATGAAGGCCCAGATGGAATTTTAACAGAATATGGACAAACTCTTAAGACAATGATAGCTAATCAACAAGATATGGAAGCTGATGAAGAACTGAATCTGTATTCTGATGAGATTGATGACGACGTTGAAAGTAAAAGTAATATTAGTAGTTCCGCTCCGGTTACAGTTAATACGAATATACAATTTGAAATACAAAAAAAGACAGTAAAGTCTCCAACAGCATTATCCTCTTCAATTAATGGTTTTTCAAGGAGTCTTGAGGCAGAAGTTATTCGTAAACTTAGCCTTGCAGGAGGCAGGATGCAAATCAAGCCTTTCCTTGATGCAATGAAGGTTAAGAAGAAAAATAAATACTTTGAGGAAATACAGGAAATCATTAAAAAGGTTGCAGATACTCACACCGAATACCATTCAAATATGAAAATAAGCTACATTACTCTTAAAAGCAATTATCGTCAGAGGTGATCTAAAAGAAAATCTTGAGCTATGACCGTCCTGTCTAACTTGTATTTTCACACAAAATAATTATTTTTTTTATATATATCTTGATTTGTTCATATTCCCCCGTTTTTTTAATGTATTTTATAGCTTAACATTCAAATGTCCCTCTTCAAAGATGAAAATATGGAGGAGAGTTATTTTTTTATGCTAATCACAAACTTTCCAGTGCTTAGTTTGACGATTGGAATTGTGCTTACTATTGTGGGATCTTGCTTTATGGCATTTGGAAATGCGTATATGAAGAAAGGTCTACACATCCAACAGCAAAAATGTATCAACGATTCTCAAACTAACGTTTATAGTATGGCTTATAATGAAGTTACATGGTGGATAGGTGTTATTTCATACGCTTTTGGGGCAATTATTCATATTATTGCACTCGGGTTTGCGCCAGCCTCAATTTTAGCGCCAATGAATAGTTTTGGTTTAGTTGCTAATGCATTCGCTGCAGCAACTCTGCTTGATGAACAGTTTGGAATTTTTGAATTGATTTCCACAGTAGGGGTCATTTTTGGAATTTGTCTATGTGCAATTGCATCAGTTATTCCGACCGAAGCCCCAACGACTAAATATTCAGGGATTGAATCTTGGTCAGATCCGTATTATTTAATTTATATAATTTTTTGTTTTATTTGTGCATTGGCTGTCTTGATCGTAATCAATAATGAAGAGGCAAAATACAATGAGCAAAAAGAAATTCAAACAAGAAGGGCAATATTGAAATCTCTGGACGAAGATTCGCTTGGTATCATTCCAACTGGGAAAGTATCCCCAAACAATTCACTAAATTTGAATAATCACGCAAAAATAAAAATTAATCTTCCTAAATATCCTAAATATATAAGTATGTTATATGGTTTTTTGGCAGGCCTAATAGGTGCCCAATGTGTCCTTGAAATAAAAGAAATGGTTGCTTGGGGTGAATTTGCTTTGCAGCATACTAAAGATTGGATGTATAACATACAACCGTACCTCGCATTTATATTTTTCTCCACTTCAACTTGGCTTCAGATGCATTTTCTTAATCTGGGTCTAGCTATGGGAGATGCAACTTTGGTTGTGCCTGCATATTACGTATTTTGGACACTTTTTAGTACTTTTGGAGGGTTCACTAAATTTCACGAATTTGAAGGATTTACATTCATAATGACAATAATATTTTCCTTTGGAATTATTATTACCACATCATTCGTAATCGTGATGTCAATCAGAGAAATTCTAGCATTTAAAAAGGCAGTTGACGAAAGTGTAACTGATAACGATGGGATAACGGAAGAAGTACCAAAATTAGACGGAATGAAAGGAAATATGCTTGACACTCAGCTCCCCCTTGCAATGGGCGTTCTAACTATGATAAATGCAGGAAAGCTCGCAGGAAAATACTTTATGAATACGTCTGGTCAACTAAGAAAAACGAGAAGCGCATCTGATTTAATAGGTGAAAAAAGAGGATCTATTGAGATTACAACTAGGCAAAAAGATATTTGGACTTTACCAAGCAACGTAAATTATTCAAATGCAAACGACCCTAATTCGTCCACTTACCAGAATTCTGTTTGGAGACCAAAGCCTATTAACGAATTAGTTTTCGAAGATGTCGAATACAAAGAAATAACCTAAAATTATAATTTATTAATGGGAATATTAATATTTTAAAACCGATCAATTTATTTCAAATATAAAATTAAAAACAAAATGGCTATGTATCCACCTCATGTGAAGCATGAATAAATTGATTATTCAACTGAAAGACTCCTGCAGTATCATTAACATCGATAACATTAGAGCTAGCTGCTGATTCAGATGGCATTTTATAGCAATTGCAATAATAAGGATACCCACCAATTGAGCAATGCTCGCATGAAGCGCATTGTGTTACATCTTCTCCAAATACATCACTATATGTTCCAGGGTTAACGATATTTTGCGTTTGTTGAATAATATTAATTTGGCTGTTCTGTTCTTGACCCATTCCATCTGAAATAAATGAATGTTGAATCTGTTGTATGGGTGATGAAATTTCAAGCGTAGAATTTGGAGTTGTGATTTCATTCGTAGAAAAAACTTGCCTATATAAAGAGATTGATTGGTTTGCAGCGATACCATTTATTATAAATCCACCGTTAAAATTTTGCTTGTTTATGGATTCCTCTTCAATTGTCTCATTTTGTAGAATTGGGTTGGTTGCGGAATCAGAAGAAAATGCCAAAGGATTAAAATTGAAGTGAGCTCCTTCATTTATGAAATTCTGTTGAAAATGTGATCTAAAAATTCCATTACCCTGTGAAAAATCCCCATACAAATAGTTCTCTTTTAATTGTTTTATATTTGGGTTTTCATTTTCATTTTCTAATGATCCAAGCCAGTTTTTGCTATTTGATTTATTCCCGTATCTATCTGCCTTATTTGCGTCAATGTTATTCATCAAAATCTTATTTTGGCCTATATTGTTGAAGAAGGAAGATGGAATTGGAACTTTTGAAATGAAGGAATTTGGATCCAACGGGCTACCTGCATAAATGCCTCTACTCATATCGTTTAATGATAACCCGCTTTTATTTATTGTTTGAATGCAATCCAAAATCTTTGAATTATAATTATTAAACTGCTTGTTAATAATGCAATCTGCGCTTTCTGCAATAGGTGTTGCTGATGCAGTAGATACATCGCCAACAATACAGCCATATCTATTAGAAGTTAGAGTCTCACCATCAATATCATGCCCTGATTCTGAAATGTACTGTTTTGTACATCTTGGAGTTAAAGAATTGCTATCTGAATTATAATATTGGTTATTTTGAACCCTTACTATTGGAGAATTTGGAAAAGAATAAGATTTGGATGTCAGACTCTGATCCATACCTTTGCTATAAGCATTCTGAAGTTCATTTGCATCATTCAAAAATTTATCTGAATTTATAATATCCCAATCTTCCATATTCCTCTTGCTCATTTTTCTCTTGTTCTTTTTATTGACTAAGCCAACTCCCCCTTTGCTAAATTCATTTACCGAACTAATCGAATTAGGCTGTTTTTCTAAGTTTTCGCAATGGAAACGTAATTTAAGTGGAAGAGATATTAGTCCAGAGTATCCTTTACTCAACTGATTTATCATCTGTACATGACCTGATTTCCCACAAACTATCAACTTGGACATTACATTACTAAGTAATTCCTCGCATTCAAAGGAATAATTCTGTTTTCTTCTCCATGCCATTTGTATAACTTTTGAGTCATTGATGAATAATATATATCGATCATGAATCCTGCCTTTCAAATCTGAAATTGTAGGGCCGACAAATACTTTATGCGAAGAATAATTTTGTTGGGGGCAAAACGTGGCAGCAAAATAGCCACAAGAAGCCATGAAAACGCCATATGAATCATAAACGTTCTTAGAGATTTGAAATTTGTTTGTCTGAGTATCATGCTCCATAATTTTAAAATGGCCCATTAATTTATCATGTGCCTTACCTTTAAATAAACAGCTTCTGCATGGACAAAACACCCACCTCTTAGGCTGCCCTCTAAAAGTCAAGCAAATTATATTCCGTTCATGGCTTTCTAATGCTTTTCCTGTTGTTCTCATTTGAATCGAGTCCATAAAAGCTTTGATTTCGCTACTTTCGCTTATGCATAGCCTTCTTAATACAATAGTCCCAAGCTCATAATTGTTCATTATTGTCTTTCTTTCATCTAAAGTCGTTACTGTAGAGAGTAATCTATCTACATCTTCAGGCGATATTAATACGAAATCAGGAACATGTCTTGGCTTCAACTTGCCTCCACGCCTATTGGGATTCACACTTCTGTTATATGCGTTGACTTCTGATGAATTACTTACTATCCCATCTTTTAAGCCATTGTAACCTTGTTTACTTAATTCTACATCGCTTCGATGTATATTATCCTGGCTTCGAAACCCATTCCTAACTCCAATCATTTGGTTCACCGAAATATTTTCATACTCATAAATTATATCACTGTCCACTGAATTACAGTGAAAATCCGACATGTTGATAGACGCAAAATGCGAAAATGTCGAAATTATAATCCAATTATCGCCTAATTTCGTAAAAACGCTTTTGTAATTTAATTCTCTTTCTTTATTGGTTAATTTCTTGTTGCATTATAATTTTAAAAAAATGGGTTTTAATTTTTATTTATTGTTTTTGTATTTAATTCTATATTTTACTTTATTTTAGACGATATCTTTATTATTTTAATAAATATTTTAAATTATTAGATTTTCCACTTTCGCCACTAGCTAAAGTTATAGATGGTACTCTATACGATACTTAATTATTATTTATTTTGTGGGATAAGCAGCCACCTGACATGCGTGCAGTTGTTCACACAAATGTCGGCAGATAATGATATCTCTATTTTTAGCGGAATCTTGCCTTTAATATCTTTCTAGCACACGTATGTTATTGATGCAAGTTGGCGCCTAACGTGGGGGCGGTATATTCATGCAAGCATGAATATATGCTAATTACCGGTAAATTACTAAAAAAATTTACATGCAATTTTATGGAATGTCGTTTATTTTAAAAATTCAATTAATGAAAATTTTATTAGACTAAACCCGTAAATATATTAATAACTACATAAGCTATTTATGTGTTTGCTTCTTTGTAATAGTTTTGTGAAAGATTAAAAATTGTATATAATTGCTTTATATTCTCATTTTATAATCCACAATTAATACCTATAAAAATTAGCGCTCAAATAAATGCACACTAAGTAGACACTAAATGCAAAAATCATGCATGCATCACACATTATTATCTTGTGATGACAAAAATACAAAACTTATTATATCAATAACTTTTGGGTGCAAGGACTTATGATAATAATATATTAATCAATAGGATTTGAGTGTCTATATCCAATAGTTGTATTAGAGGTACATTGTGGTCTATGAAAATAGATTAAAACAATATTACAAAATATATATATTCCATTAAAAAAAATATGCGCATATACAATATTTATATTTAAATAAATATCTTTGGAATACTTTCATACGATAAACGTGGACACTCATAACATTTATTAAAACTTTGTATCTTACAAATTCAATGCTATATTAGATGAAAAAAAATTTATTAAGTTATTTAAAAGAATCATCAATATCTGAATCACTGGGACAAAATTATTATTACAACTACTTTTTAACAACTTCAGGTATTTATTAAGATAGTTCTCAGTGAAATTATTTAAAATAAAGCCGTTTAATAAGTTGTAAAAATGTTTGAAATTAAAAAAACGCCAATAATTGAAATTAAAGAGACGGATACAAGTGAGTCAATTAATGAAATAAAGGAATTATCTTTTAAACGTAATCAGCTTATGCATGAAACAGTTTCAAATCCAGGAATGCAAAATAATCTCAGAATGAATACAAATAATGGAACTACGATTATACGTAAACCTTATGCATCGAAAACTCCAGTTCATAGACAGAAACCACGTCATGTACCTTCATTCTGTAGTTTTGCTGACTCTATGAATATAAGTTTTGAAAAAGAATTGTTCGAAAAAGTTTCTAATGAGACTGAAAGAAATGTTATCATTTCTCATTATGAGCCCGGAACTATTGGATTAAGAAGGTATGCTGTTACACATCAAGATGAAGTCGATGGTTATATTTTCGACTTTAGTAAGCGTAGCACTAGATTATCTAACGACACAATGGATCGAACAGTTATTACCGTTGGCTTTACAGGTAGAAAGAAAAGGTGGACTCTTTGTCCTTCTTGTGACTGTATCCCAAAAGCTGACAAAAGAGAAAAAATTGTTGGGCAATGGAAAATATTGTACCTACCACCAAAAGGTGGTAATTTAATGGTTCCAAGGTGTGTTTACGAAGCATATGGTGATGTTGTAGATGATTGTAATTATTTTGCTGCAACTTTATGCCCTCAACAGACTTATTGTGCCAAGCATAGCAATCAAACAAGTTTTTTAAATAGGAACTGGCATTATTCTTATCGCCATCAGTTTGCACTTCAAGATTACGTAGTTTTCTGTGATCATTTACAATCAGTTAGGCTTGTTTGGAAACTACAAGTATCAAAAGATCATGAATTAAATGACGTTACAGCTGAGATGGCCGAAAAAACTTTAATCACTGTCATGCAAAGATTTCTAGAATATGCACGAACAAACGGAACACATAACTTTTTTTTGTCAGCTCCTATTCTGAAGTACAATAATAGAAACGATAATTCAGAAGAATCAACACCATTAAATAAAACTTCTGTTTTTGATAAGGATGAAAGATGTCATCTTGAGCAGCTTCAATCATGTAGCTCATCTGAGTCACTATCATCACAGTTAGATTTGAGCAAAATTCAATTACAGTTCGCTTCAAAAATAAATTCGCAGGTACCGATTTCACAATTCATGATACAGCAAAATTCTCCGGTCACTTTCAACCCAGTAATTAGTTCTTTAGCGCAGCAACAATCATATCTTCATGACTTCATAAACTATCTAGACAATACTAAGAAGCTTGATACAAGCCTTACCATAGAAAGGTTAAAAGCCTTTAATATGCTTTCATCCTCCCAAAATACAACATCTATTCAAATGTCAGATAACTTGAGTAATTGCTCAAGCGCTGGAACAACTCCTATATCTATTGATTGCAGTGACACTCCTACTATGGCGCATGCAAGAATGGTTAAAGCAACAATTAACAATTTTGAAGATAATGGAGGCACCCATAAAAACAGTATAGTTAATGTCGACATGGAGTCTCAAATTATTACTGGTGAAAAAAATAGCGCTAAAAGTCAAAATATACAACAAGATTTATTTGAATCTTTGAGAAATAGCTCATTAATAGGGAGTTCAATACAAAACATTTGTGGAATTAATCAATCAATTGCTCTTGGAAACTTTTCTCAAGTTCAGCTTCCTACAATTTTGCACCCAACTGGAACATCAAGTCCATATTTAATACTCAATACTAACTCATCTATGTATCCATATTATATCCCATTAAATCATATGGGGTCATACGAAACACAAAGTTTATTAAATAACTCTGGAATTATTAATAAGCAAAAAAACGATTCAAATTTAACCCTTTTCCCTTTAAATTCTCAAATTCACTCAGAAATGGCAGTTCCGTTTGGAATTTCTCCAGGTGTATGTCAATCAAATAATGCTAATGCTAATTTGAGTAAAAACAATTCTCAAAATTCTTTATTTTCAAATGAATTAAAGTTTGTTCCGCAATTGAATTGTGCTGCACAAAATACAACTCTGCTACCTGAGAACGAGAAAATAATACAAATAAAAACATCAAACCCAATTAATACAACTACAATATTAAAAAATGGGGATAATTAAATTGTAGCTCAATAGGGGAATCCAAAAGGGAAGTACTAAATTTTTTAGCATTTTTAGACATGCAAAATAATAATTTAATTATAGATATCCTTCATAAACTTTAAAAATATCTTGTATAGGCTTTGAAAAAATTATTTGTGTGTTATCTTTGTAAAGACAATTCTCAGCAAACATAGATTCCAGAATTAATTCAATCTCGCAGGAGCTAAAGAAAGAGAAACGCGAGGTGAATTCTGACAAATTAAATATTGGCGATCTGTGAATTAATGAAGAGATGAAATAAATCAATAATCCGCAAATTGGCAAATTTATTTGTCCATCAACAGAAACGAAACAATTGATTTGTGGTCTATTCAAGTAAATTTCTGGAGGTACAATAAAATTTAATTCAAAAACTTCAAATAGAGATTTGTTAATATTGTTAACGATCAAATTTAACTCTTTTTCGTTAAATAATTGTAAAACGACTTCATTCGACCAAAGTAGCCATATTCTTGTTGGAACATTATTTGGTATTAAGATATTTCCATTATTTTTCGTTAATTTATTATTATCATTATTATTATTATTAAGATTATCAATGTTAAATTCAACTAACTTATTATTTATAGAGCAAAATAATGAAAATAACCAATTTCCTTCTGTCGGTATTCTTATACATATTCTAAGTATTTCCAATAAATAAATAATATGATAAATAATAGGTAACCTAAATTCATAGAAAAGAATTCCCGAATCGATAAATTTTGATCCTATTATTAATAATTCAGAAATTAAATCAGAAAATTTTAAAAAAAATATCTCTTCAATTTCGTTCATTGTTAACCAGGGACTGTTCTTCAATGTATATATAATAATTGAAATTGATTTCATTATTAGATTATGCTCATTTGAGCTGGAGTCAACTATGAATCTTGAAACAGCTTTAATAATTTTAAAAATTGGGTCAATAGTCTCTCTACTTGAATTTTTTAGTTTTGTTTCAGAAAAACTCAATAGAATCTCAGAAATTGAAAAATTAGAAGGCAATTTGCTAAATTCCAAGGGATCAGAATCCATTGCACCTAGAAATGGAATATTTATTAATGAGTATTCTACTTCCATGAAATTGGGGAGATACTTGTTGCTAATATGCTTATTTAAATAAATTGCTGTAATGTTGGATATTGTTGGGTTTTTGTTATTGCTATCTTCAAAATATTCTGAATTTCCGAGATTATCTGTCTTGTTCGAAATTGCTTCATTCTCTTTTGTAACATTCAGATTCATTTTATTTTTTAAAAATTGAGAATCTAACATCGACTTTTCAGTATTCAGATTCAATTCCTCAGAGAAATCTTCAAATGAATTTTGTTGATCAACCACCTCATTTAATAATCTGAATAATTCTTCATCGTTTTTATTTGATACCTTTTCATAAAAATCGTGATCGTTCCATTCTATTTCTAAAGTACAATTATTCTCTATCAAGTTATTTAAATGATTTAACACAAATGCTCCATTGGTATTTTGAGCGTTAACATTAAATTTTGTACCTTTTGAATAATTAATCTGTAGGAAAGCAAAGCAAAGATTAAAAATTTCACGCCAAACAATTGTCTTGCCAAAGCAGTTTAGCAACATTCTCCTAGTTGGTGCAAATCTATTTAAATAATTATGGAGGGATTCTTCAAATTTTGGTAAATCTGAATTACGATGAATCTGTTTCAAAATATTTTTGTTAATAGAGTCCTCAAAGTAGTGTTTAATTTGTTCTTCGGCTAATATATTATGATTAGCAAACCTAAAAATTGGCTTTTGCATTATTTTTTTTTGTGTAAGCAACTCTGATTTAATAAGATTAATAACAAGTAAATAATCTATTTTTGAAAATGAAATATTTGAATCCTTACCACCAGAACCAGAGAAATTATGATAATATTCATTATTTACTGAATAATCTAATAGAGGTATGATGTTCGAAGCTATTATAGATGAGTTTGATTCTTTGGTAGTAAATACTTTCCACCTATTAGAAAATGAATTAACTTCTAGTAAATGACTCCAACAAATCCTTTGTTTTTCTTTTAATTTTATTGCTTCCAGCAATTTTGAGTTCAAAGGGTAAATTGTCTTTAAACAAGAAAAAATAAATTCAATAATACAAATTGAGTTGCTTCCTGATATTCCACTTATTTTTTGTATCAATGACTTAATTCGCAAAAACTGAAGGCTAAATAAATTACTTTCAATTTTTTTTTCTTTGCAAAATGAAAGTATTCTAAATAAGTAATTGTTAGAGAGTAATTTTTTATTCTTCATATTTACTTTATTATTGATAAATAGTATAATGTATAGCAAAATTATATCTTCCTTACTTAATCTCAAGAATGCTCTGAGTAATTCAATCTTATCTGTTCTTTCAATCTCATTGCAAGTATTATCAGTTTCTTTTGTCTCCAACAAATGTTTTAGTGTATTTGGAATATAATTTTCACTAAGTATTTGAGTTCTAATTGTAGAATTAAAGTTAATATTTTTATTTTTGGAAATCAATGAACTGTCTTTTTTTATAGTATACATTGAAGAGTTTGTAATCGAGTAAATATTGTGAATTGTCTTATAATGAGAAATCATTGCTGGATGTGTTGAATATAAAGCATGGCATATATGGCATTGATAACGGGGATCACGAATTGGATGGAAACTAATTCTTTTAGCAGAGTCTGGATTATTTGAAAAATTGAATTCTTCTAATGACAACGAATCAACAACACGTATTAAGTATTTCAATGTTGTTAAAGGGCTTATTGCCAGCTCATTGGAAATATTTTTTATTTCTGGTGAGGCTAATGATAACACAATATGAGTTTTATCTTTTGGTTCATCGAATGTATTTGATGAATTTGCATTGTCAAATAATAATTGTCTAGCGTACTTTTCCAGCTGGTTTCTTATATTTATTGATAATAATGGATTAATTTTCCAATTTCTTTTCAACAATATGTCTGGGAAAACTGTAATATAGTTATATGGTTTAAACTCTATAATATAGTTATGTGTATCAATAGACTCTTTGTTTAAAATTGCCCAAAATTGTTCAAATTGCTCACTATTTTTTAAACTATATGAAACATTTGTATGCTTAATGTATTCAGTTAGCCTCTCTATTTCATTCTTCTCAGCATCAATAAGAATAGGAATCTTCAAGTTATATTCCAATTTCCATATTGGCGATGATATTGGAACGCTCTCTATATTCATTTGATTAATATTTGAAATTTTAAAATTAGATTTATCAATTTCTTTAGAATCATCTATCGAAAAATTAATGAAATTAAGTTTGCAAAGTAGAAATAAAAGTTTGTATAGGACAGATATTGCTTTCCTACCTTTCTCATAATTCTTCATGTGTTTCTTTTTCCCATATCCAAAAAAAAACTTTTTTGGATAATTCCTTGTAAGTGTTTCATAAAGATTGGATGGAAGTTCTTTTATACGTGTATTTTGACCAAATTTGAAAGTCTCACTAGTGCCATATAGCAGGTATTCTTCAATAAATCTTGATCTATGTCCAAATCCTATTACTCTAAGAAATGTATCTATTGTCATATTGTCTAAAATTTCTTTAGAAGACAGCAAATCACATTTAAATCCACCTTCTTTGCATAAAAAAAGCAAGTGATGATGTAAAATCTTTAAACGTATCATAATGGGAAATACAAATCCATAGTGCGCAAGAATTTTTTGGCTAAAAGATAAAAATCCTATTTTTCCTTGGCTTGACTGAATTTTTATTCCTCCCTTAGATAAATTTGAAAATCCAAGGCTAATTCTTTTTGAAGGATCAAAACTTATTTTTTTATTAAACTCTATCCCAGGAATATGGAGTTTTGAATCAGAATTGTTTATTTTAGAACTTAATATATCATTCACGGAATTATCATCTCCATTAATTTCTATGTTTAACGATGCAACCATAAAATCTGGAGTATTTAACATAACTGTAGCATCTCCTATTTTATTTGTTACTAATCTCGGTATATTTGCTTGATTCGGATCGTCGCATATTACTTTTGTACCAGTTTGAGACAAAATAGCGTTAGAAGAATGATTTGATTGATTAATAACCGAAACTTCTTTTTGTTTGTTTGGAGATAACGAATTGGATGCATCAATTATTGCAGCAACCTGTGAAAGTTCCTTTTTCCTTCTTTCAATTGCAGATTTAGTTGTAGATGATCTTTTGTTTTTTAATTCAGTAGCTTTTAAATCCCTCGCTTCGTCTTCACTGTAAAATTTCAAAGAAAAAAAAATCGTGACTTCTCCGGAAGAAGATAATGTATTATTATTTTTGCATGGAATAATGCTTGATTCCTTCGAGTACTCATCTAATTCCAAAATTTTAGATAATATTCTTTTAATAGTTTTTCTGTCAGGTCCGTTTTGAGTATTTTCAGCTTCTGAAAAAAGCTTCGCAATTTCAGGGATCGTAAGAATTTTTGACTCGTCTATCCATTTTTTCATTAAGACTAGTCTTTTGACAAATTGTTCAGTAACGCCGGATAATTCCATTTTTTTATCTGGAAAAGCTTCACTAAACATTATTGCAATATTTTTTATTTCAGATTTTACGTCTACTTTATTTTTATCATAATTATCCAGATCTATCGTAAATTTGTCAGTTTTATTATTTGTGACTGCCTTCAGAGAGAAGATAATATTATTAAAATAATATCTATACATGAATGTCCGATTATACCTTTGCGGAATCTTATTAATTATCTTTATTTTGCACAAGTCTGATAACAGTTTTCCGAGCCTTTTCATGCTTATACCGAATACTTTTACTATATCTAGAGAGACTAAACCAACTCTTCCGCTGGCTCTTATTAACCATAAGACTTGCGCTGCTTCAGTAATTTCAAATATTTTATTTCCAGTGGAAACTTGAATTTCTTCTTGATATAAGTCATGGAAAAAACCACTATTTGCATTAGCTTTATCTTCATTATTCGGGTTATTTCTTTGACAATTAGAGTCTTCATTATTGGTAATATTTAATTCAGAAACATGAGTCTCTGCCTTAACAGTAATTTCAGACGATAAGTCAATGGTTGTAGATGGAAAGGCATCCTTTAAGCACAGACAAGGAGAGTATGATTTAGTTAGTGGATGCCATGCGAATACTCTTCTAACATTTTTCGTTAATAAAAAATCTCTCAATTTGTTAAAGACCTTATTGGCAGTTCTCTGTGAGCAGATGAGGTGATCTGCTGAATTCTCGTCATGAACGATCATAAATCCTGCGCAAAGAGCTCTAATATCTTTTTCCCATGCTATTTTCCCAGGCGCTTTATATTCTAAAATTCTTACAATCTCAGTACTCAGGGGTTGAATGTGTTGATACCAAATTAACTGGGAAATTTCTCTAGGAATAAGATTAATGTCAAAGAACCGAGTCAACCAAATAACTGCAGAAAGATGACCTCCTGAAGATGAGTTTGAGTCTTCATTGGGAAATAATCTTTTTTTATGATTTGTCGGCATTGGAATAGAGAACCTAACAATATTGTCGTACTTATATAAATACTTGAGGTGTTGAAACACCATTTTGGGATCCATCTTAAGTAATCTTGAAATTTCATATTGCCAACACCCATTAAATCCTTTACTTGCAATTGTCATGTATACAGAAAGCCTTCCTTCAACTTCAGATATATTTGAGAAAATATTCAAGTCTAATATATGATTCTTTATACAATCATTTGCTTCAAATAGTAGATTTTCTGAAGAATAATAATCTGTACAATTCTTGAAAGAATGCACAATTCCATTTAATTTATCCTTTACAAAAGTGTGTTTGTGGGAAGCAATTATTTCTATTATTTTTCCTTTATAAGAAGGATTTCTAAACAAAGATGCAAAATTTCTATATGGTCCATTTAATATTCTCGAAATAACTTTAATAAATAACTCATCGATAGAGCTTCCACTCCAACCGAGAAATGATAGCTCTTCAAGTGTAATTCTTGAAAAAATTACATCCATCAGTTTACAATAATTATTGACAGGATAGCAAATATGTTCGCGCGTAAAATAGCATGATGAAATTTGTGAATTAAGTAAATATTATGGGATTTGTACAATTATGGATGCAAATATACTAGAAATGCTTGATTTAGAAGAGCTGATTATAATTGAGGGCAGATTAAAAAATAGTATTCTTGATTTAAATAAGTTGATATTCGAACTTTACAACGAAAATTGCAGAATATTACAGCATAATTTAGAACTAAACAGTTTAAAAAACAGGTCTTCAAATGCCAAAGAAAGAATAGGAAAATTACTTAAAAACGCATTTTTTCCTAAATTTAATAAACTGGAAGAATTCGATTCATTATCATTGACATATAATTCCAAAAATGATGTTTGTTTATCAAAGTACGATAAAAATGATAAAGCGTTATTCAATCATTGTGAGGAAACAAAAAACTTTATAGGCAAAAAATCAGATTTAAATAATCATTTTAAACAATTAAAAGTGATGAAATATGGTCAAAATTCTCCTCTATTTAAAGAAGTTCAGGATTCTGATAATCATACTAGCCAAGATTCCAATCAATGCGATCTGAATCCTGAACCTACTTCAAAAATTAACGAGGGGCAAGCTGTAAATATCGAATATGGTGATATGGCAAAGTACGAAATCAATTTGTTAATAAATGAAAACAATTACGTCAAGATTCAGTTTTCTGAGTTTGAAAATGATCAAATTAGAGAAGATTTTGCAAAAGAAATAATTAAAAGTATTGGTCTGAAGCCAATATATTTTGATTGCATAAAAAATTTATTAAAACATATTGAAAGTAAGAGCGAACATGTTGAAAACTTAATTGATATTGCAAATTTAGATCCATGGGAAAATGATCATAAATTCCTCAGGA
Organism: Cryptosporidium parvum Iowa II; assembly: GCF_000165345.1. NCBI lineage: Eukaryota > Apicomplexa > Conoidasida > Eucoccidiorida > Cryptosporidiidae > Cryptosporidium > Cryptosporidium parvum. The sequence continues at coordinate 234,121 of NC_006984.1, read as the reverse complement.
ACTAGTTATTGATTCCGCTTTTATTTTAATGCGGCAATTAGTACCGCACTAAATGTAGACGCGCATAAAGCAATGTCTGTCTCTGAATAATAATTGTAACATAGTTTGACACCATTTGCTGAAACTCTAGTAAATTCAGAATAAATAAAAACTTGGATTATTCACCCTAATTTTTATCTAACAGAAAATGATGAAAGAGAAGATTGTGATTGATTGCCGTGGCTCATTGTTGGGGCGTTTAGCATCTGTGATCGCGAAGGAATTATTAAACGGCCAGAAAATAGTCGCAGTAAGATGCGAAGGAATAAATATATCAGGATCACTCTATAGAAACCGTATGAAGTACCAAGACTTTTTACGTAAACGAATGAACACAAATCCAAGAAAGGGACCTTTCCATCATCGTGCCCCTTCGAAGATTCTATTTAGAGCTGTTCGCGGAATGATACCACATAAGACTCCAAGAGGCGCTGCTGCACTAGCTAGGTTAACTACAATAGATGGCTGCCCTGCTCCCTTTGACAAAGTTAAGCGTGTCGTTGTTCCATCATCACTTCGTGTATTGCGTTTAAAACCCCAAAGAAAGTACACTACGCTTGGAACATTGTCATCCTTAGTTGGGTACAACAAATGTAAGACTATTAGTGCATTAGAGGAAAAGAGAAAGGAGAGATCCCATGCATTCTTTGTTAAGAAGGTTGCCAAAGATAAGGCTCTAAGAGCTGCCCAAAAATCCGTATTTAGCAAATTATCTACTGAGGAACAGACGATCTTAAGATTGGCAGGCCAAAACTAAGAAATCTTTTTTAGCTGGTTAAGTCTGCCGAGATCTGCTTCAATATACGGATGAAACGAGGTACAATCATATAGGTTTATCTTGTTACTTTATAATTACATTTTAAGCAGATGTTGGTTTTAATTGTAGTTGGTCATTCGGATTGCCGTTGCAGTTAACCATTAAGATAGAGTTGCTAGGTAATACAGTTTTCATAAGTTTCTTTGCTTAATTCGATATAATGCCTTTGGTATTATTTACTGCTTTTTTTTTTTTATTTGCCCTCTCAATTTCCCTCTCAATTGCCATGTGTTTGGTCGGCGGTAAATACTTTATCCTAAAATTAATATAGCACACATTAATGTAATGATATGGATGCTCGATTAGTTATTTCATGTGGCTCACAAGTTTCAAAGTTCCAGAGGGAGCAAAAAAAATACTAAATGAAGGTATGGTTGATGAAATTACATCTTATTTGCCTATTGTTCTAGCTCTCAGAAGGTGGCAACTTTCATTCTGTTCAAAGCTACATGGGGTATCTTTTGGTTCTTTTTATAGAAGAGTTTCAAATAAAGGTCCAAGCATCTTAGTTGTGCGTGATACCAACGGCGTTGTATTCGGTGCATTTATTTCCGAGTCGATAAGAAATTCAACCAATTATTATGGAACAGGTGAGATGTTTGTTTTTACATACAAGCAACTATCTACTATTGATACAAAAAACCCAACAGAAAAAACCGAATTTAACTATTTAGAACCAAGCAAAAGTAATTGCGACCTCAGGACATCGATGAAAGATTGCTTTACAGAATTTGCAGTTAGTGAATATAGACTTGCACGAGAAGAAAGCAACTTTAGAAAAAATGGAGACAATTTAAAGGAATCATCAAAATCTATTTCACGAATAAGCGTTTTTCCATGGAGCGGCAAAAATTGCTTTTACATATATACTGATAACTCAAGGATTGCAATAGGAGGTGGTGGATCATATTCATTAACAATCGATGGAGAGTTCTTTAGAGGTTGGTCATCTCCGTGTTCAACATATGATTCTCCAACTCTATCAAGCCACGAGGACTTCCTTGTCAATGCATTCCAGGTCTGGACATTAGTGGATGATTATCAATAAAACTTAAATTACTAACTGAAAATAACTATGATTTAACGTTACTTAATTTTGGGAAAGGATCATTAACAGAAAATACTATCACTTGATGTTCCCAAGAAATGTAGCCTTTAATATAACCTAATTTTATTAGGTTTGCACAAATACATGCCATTTCCTGTTGGTCAAATAATTCATCTGACTGCCACTTGAAGCCTGCATCAAAAACAGAAAATGTGAGTTTATTTGGATCGCCCTTAAGATTTTTACGACACCAATTGCGAATTCTCCTCATTAAATTCCTATATAAAATAAACTTAACTTTTTCAATGCAAAGTATAGTTCCATGATTTATAAATAACGATGAGTATTTTTCAATTGCAGCGTCAAATCGTTTAATATTACCTTGTAATATAGCTTTTGATATCTCAAAATAGTGTTCTAGGTTGTACTTTTTAAGCAGTGAAATATTAGGGATAAATCCTAACCTAAATTTTACAGGTATCAAACATTCAAGAATATTTCTTTTTAATTTATTGTTCTTTCCGCTGTTTCCAAATGCCCAGATTAGTTGTTCTTCAGCAAGAACAAATCTATCTTGTTGCATATACAATTTCCCTAGAAAATAACAAAATAAAACCATTGGGCCTTTTGGAACTCTATTCCGATTAATATTGGATGATTCTATATGTTTTAAAAATGTTGAAGCCATTTGCATATTTCTTAATTGCATGCAACACTTAATGCTTTCAGTCATCAAAATTACATACCCAGCTTGTCTATCATCGTCACCTCTAAATTTCCCAATTTGCTGCCTGATCGAATTTAAGACTGAAATTTGATATTTATTTTGATAATCTTCATTTTCGTCATCATCTAAATCTCCAGAATTAAGCATCGTATCTGCCATAATACCTATCTTTGATATTAATATGCACGTTGATGATAGTACTGGAACCACCCAGTGACAGGGAAATGCTTCTTGGTCTCGATATATTTCAATCCAAGAATTCAGAATTACAGTCCCATTAATAAGAATATTGGCCCATTGGCAATTTTTTTTCATTAATTCCTTATATAATTCTAAAAAGTTCTCAATAATTACTGAAAGAGACCCAGAAAACAGATTTTTTTTATTTTGGAAAGATTTTTGGGTGAGTAATTTGATGTCCTGGGTATAAAAAGAACAGAGATTGCCTTTAATAGTATTTCTAAAATTCCTCAAATTAAATAGGTTCGACAGATTTCTCCCATCTCTATTTGAAACAGACAAATGTACAGATGCGATCCACTCCAGGATGTTCTTATATTCATTTGAAGAAACCATTCTTTGACATCTTAACTATTATCAAGAACTGGCGCACTACCTAGACCTTTTTTTCCAAACTAAGAGCAAAAATACTTATTGATGCGGAACTAATAATTTTAACCTTAGCCAGATTGTAATACATATATAATAATAATACATATGAATATTTATAAACGTAAATAAGAAATCGAATACGATTGTAATCGCATTTTAGCGTTGATTTGAATAGAGGCTACTACTCTAATTTCAAAAATAAGTGTATTATTAATGAACAAAACCCATATAAACTAACCAAAATGCAGAGGTCGAAATTAAAAATGTAATCGAGTTAGAAAAACTAAATAGTGGCACTTTACTTTTTTACGATTTAAAAATTACTCATGCAATTTACTGTATTGCGGTATTTAGTGCGCGCCTAATGTCTAATTTGTCCACATGAAACAAAATAATCTGCTCATTATATCATCTGATAAAGTTCATTTGTATTGAGCTTAACGAAGAAATATCTTTTTAACCAAGACTGCTTATATTTTTAATATTGCTAATTATGGATGGCGCAACCTCATCAGGTAAAATAGGTGGTAAAGTTGGTGGCAAGGTTGGTGGAAAAGGAAAAGCAGGTTCTGGTAAGGGAAGTAAGAAGCAACCGACTTCCAGAGCAGCTCGTGCAGGGCTTCAGTTTCCAGTCGGCCGTATTCAACGTATGCTAAAGCATCGTATTCCAGGAGATTGTCGTGTAGGTTCAACTGCCTCTGTTTACGCAGCTGCAATTTTGGAATACTTGACCGCTGAAGTACTCGAATTGGCTGGTAATGCTTCAAAGGATCTTAAAGTCAAACGTATTACGCCTAGACATCTTCAACTTGCCATTAGAGGTGACGAAGAGCTGGACTCCCTTATTAAGGCCACAATTGCAGGTGGTGGTGTAATACCTCACATAGAAAAGTCTCTTATGGGTAAGGCTTTAATAGGGAAAAAAGGTAAAAAGGGTAATATGAGTCCATGAAGTTTATTATTACATTCATCGGTCAATTTAATGTGAGAGAATGAACTTTTAGATATTTATTTCTAATTAGTTTGTTCCTAGGTTAGTTTGCAATAATGCGTGACTCTTCCAATCCTAGAAAAAGTATTAATTATCTATTTTAAGAGTGATAAACTATACTTTGTTTTGTTTTCTTTGCATAACACCGTAGTTATGAACTCTCGCGGTGTTTACATCCATAATGGTTATTTGTTCCCTAATGAAATCTAAGGATTCCTGGTATAGTTTTATCGTGTTTTTAGCTGTAGAAAGATTACTCTTTAACACTTCAATCGCTTCTTCCAATGGATATTCTAATATTGTATTTGCCTAAAAGGAGTTAAATAATCAAATAATTCTTTAATAACTTACACCTAACCAAAGGTAAATTGTATTTGACGGGGGAGAAGAACATTTTGCAAATAAATTGTCAGAAACAGGAAAGTATAATTCGTTTTTATTCAAGTTATTCTCCTAAATTAATATTAATGTTCTAGATTTTTAAACAATTAACGTACCAGCAATTTTTTTCTTTGAAAAACCGATTCTATTGCCAATTCAATATCTGGAATCTTGGCAATAAGATATTCTTGTTGAGTCTTTATTGAACTTTCCATTATTTTATATTTTCTATTAAGTAACTGGATATTTTCTAATATACCATAAACTGGTCTATCGCCAACAAATTCTTCTATTGATGAAATAAATAGAGCCTTAGGGACATTTCCTGGCCCAACTTCTTCTTTAATTATAAGATCAGAAATCATATTATTCAAAAGCCAGCAATTAATGATTAATAATAAAATATAGAAATTATTAGAGCGCTAATATCTTCTCACAAAATGATTTCTGGAACAATAACTGGAAGAAGTAAAGTTATCTCTTTATTTATTCAGTGCATGCTTCTTGTAAAAGTGAGTTACCTCTGTTAGACAATTAAACCACTTTACTTTTGCTAGGTAACAAGTGTGAAAGATGCAAATAATTTCCTAAATGTATTAAATGTAAGTAATAATATTTATTATAAAAATCTCATCAGTATTAGGAGAACTCAAGAGGAGATTTTGAAAATATTTTTGAATTGGTCAATGCCTGCAATGATGAATTATGTTCGCTTTTATTAGAAGTTGTATTCACTAAGGGAAATAACGAAAACGACTTCATTGGTCTAAGGAGTAACGTTCATTCTAATGAAGGCATAGAAAGCATAAGCAAAGAAAAGTTTGGATTTCTAAATCTTGGACTTAAGAAAATTAAAGATTATAATGAAATAAAAGGTATGTAAACTTTACATAATTTGGATTGGTATTAATAGGTATTACAGATATTTTAAAACTAATAACTGAGAAAGGTAAGTAAATATTAAATCGTATCAATCTTCTGACTTTTTCAAAAGATTACCCCATTCCATTTGAGGAAATATGCTCACAAAAGTCCTTTGAAAATTGTTCCATAGAAGAAAGTAAGTTTAATATTAATTATTAAATTGATTGTTAAGATAAAACATTCAGTAGAAAAAACTATCTCTTTTCTTGAAGATGAGAAATGGATAATTAAAACTAAGGAAGGTATAATAGAAGGTCCAAGGGCATATGTGGAACTATTGATTAATGAGCAATTTAATACAAAATAAGCGAATATTATCATCTAAATATAAAATGCGGTAATTTAGAAACAAAAATTAGACACATTTAAATGCAAAGATTTTATTTGTAAGAATGAATAATTCTTATACATATCCTCTTGGAATAAATTCTTCAGATCTACAGATTTCAAAAAAACATAATATTTTTGGCGAGCCACCGCCAGACTATGTTCCTGGAAAAGGCCGTGGTGCTATTGGGTTTGCAAGCGGAGTCAGTAGAGATGATCAAACAATTACAATTGAGGCTGATATTGGTGATTATTCTGATACCAAGTTTGATAAATTTTCTGGGTTTAATGAACATCTATTTAATGATATTAAATACGATGATGATGATCGGCAAGCAGATTCGATATATGAAATGATTGAAGAGAAATTGTCTACCAGAAGAAAAAAACAAAAAGAAAAGAAAATTAGAGAGGAGATTCTTAAGGTAAGAGAACATAGGCCGACTTTACAAGAGCAGTTTTCAGGTCTTAAGAAATCTTTGGGGGACGTAAAAATTGAAGAATGGGATCAAATTCCTGAACCAGGAGACTATTATATTAAGAACAAGAAACCAAAACTTTTCTTGCCTGTACCAGATGAAATTATACAATCTTCACATAAGAACTTGTTTGAAACTCTAACCCAAAAAAACTGTTCTAATTCAGAATTAAACACTGAACTTACTACTGAATTGAATGAGCTTGGAACAGCTAAGGGTAATATCCTTTCTTTAAAATTAGATAAGGCAATGGGCAGTGTTTCTGGACAATCTGTTATTGACCCATCAAAATATCTCAGTTCTTTAAACACAGCTGGTATTAAATTAAATGGGGATCTATCTGATATTAAAAAAGCAAGGCTATTACTTAAATCAGTAGTAAATACAAACCCTAAACATTCTCCAGGTTGGATAGCTGCAGCCAGATTCGAAGAGTTCGTAGGTAGACTTTCCCATGCAAGAGAAATTATTGCAAAAGGTTGTGAAATGTGCCCAAAGAATGAAGATATTTGGCTGGAGGCTATTAGATTAGGAAAGCCAGAACAAATAGACAAAATAATTGTGAAATCAATAAAATTTATCCCAAACTCAACTAAAGTTTGGATGGTTGCAGCTAATAGAGAGACAAATAAAAATAAAAAGTTACTAATAATTAAAAAAGCTCTTGAATTTATTCCAAATTCAATTAAACTTTGGAAAGAAGCAATATCACTTGTTGATAATGAATCTGAAAAAGCTCTACTATCAAAGGCTGTAAAGTGTGTACCTCAATCTGAGGAGCTTTGGCTAAGATATGCAAGATTAAGCGAATACTGCGATGCGCAAAAGATACTAAATGAAGCAAGAAAAGTATTGCCTACATTTCCTGGTATTTGGGTAGAAGCAGCAAAGTTAGAAGAGCAAAATGGAAAAGTTGAGAAAGTCGAATTAATTGTTAAACGCTGTATTTCAAATTTATCCGCTAAAAGGTTTGTACACTCAAGAGATGATTGGTTAAATAGGGCAGGGGAATGCGAAAAAGAGGGTTATTCAAATACATGTATTTCAATAATAAAAAATACATGGAATCTTGGAATTGATGATGACGCAATTAATGATCAAGTTTTTTCCTATATAGATAACTTCATAAAATCAAATAATATAATATCTGCACGTGCTATGTTTGAATCATCTGCAGATATGTTTAAGTCAAAAGAATATTTTTGGATAAAATGGGCTAATTTTGAAGAAAAGTATGGTAACTTTGAAAAGGTAGATCATGTTTTACAAAAATCACTTAAGAATTGTCCGGACAAACAAATACTTTGGTTGAAAGCCGCACAAAATCAATCAGCAAATGGGAATGCCGAAATTGCACGATTAATTCTGTCGAAAGGATATTCTTCGAGCTTAAACGATAAAGAAGAAATAGTATTGGAGGCAGCAAGATTAGAACTATCTCAGGGTGAAATAGAACGTGCCAAGATTATTTTAGAGAGAGAAAGAACTAACTCTCCATCGGTACAAATTTGGGTTGAATCAATCAAGCTAGAAAATGACCAAAAAAACTATGACTTGTGTATACTCTACTGCTCTGAGTCTGTTAAAGAATATCCAAGCTCTCCAAATTTATGGCTTTTATATGGATTTATTTATCGAAAAGCCTTTCCTGATCGGATCAATGAAGCCTTGAAAATATACGAAGAAGGATTGAACTTCTGCAGCGATTCAATAGAATTGTGGTTTTCTACTATTGAATTATTAATGCTTTTGCAAAATTGGAAGAAAGCTAGAACATTTCTAGATTTGGCCCGTTCAAAAAACAAAAATCAACCAGAATTGTGGATGCAAACAATTAAGTTGGAAAAAAATGCAGGAAATAATGAGTTTATCCCACAAATTTTATCTAAAGCATTAAAAGAATGCCCAAAATCTGGATTGCTATACGCAGAAAGCATTTTCACTGAACAAAAGCAAAAACAAAAATCCAAATTTTTAATTGCTTTAGAACAGTGTGGAAATGATCCTTATGTATTGGTTGCTATTGCAATATCATTTTGGAAAGAAAATGATTTTCATAAGTCAAGAAAATGGTTCAAAAGTGCACTGGAAATTGATAATAAGATAGGTGATACGTGGATACATTATATTGCATTTGAGTTGTTAAATGGGGATTTTCAATCTCAAAGAGACGCTTTAAATGACTTTATTAATGCTACTCCAAATAAAGGGTTTGAATGGAACAATATTAGGAGAACTCATTTTTTCTGGGATCAGAAAAGCAATGAGATATTAATCATTTGTCTAGAGTTAATATATGGCATTAAAAAATCTTTTATTGTTTCAAATGAAATCAAACAACTTTTAGGATTAATTTAATCAATTTTTATATTTTTAAATTTTTATATAAATGTGGTAAATTCCAAACCTGTTTTTTTTTTTTTTTTGCATCTTTAAAAAAGGTTAGGGTAAATTATAAAATAGTATTTTAAGGTTAAAATCATCTTAAATCAATTGCTTCAAAGAAAGTAATTATTTTTAGATAAAGATCAAGGTAGCAAGCCTGATTATTGAATTATTTAGTTTCTATAGCTTTTCTATACGCATGCAAAAAGCAAGTGAGCGAAGTAAATTATTTGATTTCTATGAACAAATCTTTATAAATAATAATTTAAATAGTGAAAAAAAAACTTCAAATTCGGCAAATATTTTGAATCTTAAATATAAAATTGATGAAAAATCATCTCAAAAAAATTTTAATCTGTCAAAAGGTTGTCAGTGTATCAATAATACAGATCAATTAATTGAATTACTCAACCTAAAAAGCTATTTAGACTTTGAAAAAAAAACTTGTTGTCGTGATCATTGTAAAATTAATGAAAGTGATCCTAATTCAGGTGTAGAACTCAATGGATGGTCAAGATATCCTTTAAAAATAAGTAAATTCGAAGAGGAAAATGTCAAAAATTGGGATTTGTCTTATCATGGAACAACTCATAAGGCAATAAAAAGTATACTAAAAGACAAGAGACTAGTGATTCCAAATAATAAAACAGTTCATATTCGGAAAGGACATATCCCAAACCAATATTTTATTTTTACTTCACCCTCGCTTTTATATGCAAGCTTTGGATTGTATTCTGCACCATTCAAAATCAAGGAGTCCAAAAAGTGGTGGCAAATAGTTGTTGAAATTGTCCAAAAACCCAACTCTTATGTTAAAGAATGGGAAACAAGTGGGCTGGGTAATTACGAATTTGATAAATATATAGGTAATTACGAACTCGAATGGAAATCTGATCAAGAAATGGGGAATTTAATTAAAGCTGTTTTAGTGAGAGAAATAAGAAATGTAGAACCTCCAATTTGTCAATATCCTGTTGGAACATACTTTTTGCATGATGACAGTTGGTGGTATCAGCCATATGATGGGAGTACTCCCTTTTGTCCTAATGAAATATCTTCTAATTGCGATTGTTATTTGAAACGAGGGGCTCGAATTAAAGGAGGAACTTGTCCAGTAGTTAATTATAGATTTAGTCAATTAAAGAAAAGACAGATTTGTGCATCGGTAGAAAAATATTTGAGATCGCTTTCAATATTAAAATTAAATGAAAATGAATCATTGAATAATTTTGAAAAAGAAATATCGCAAAAGATCCCTATTAAAACAAGTCAAACCTATATTTAAACATTATCTTGCTAATCTATAAATTATAATTCACCAAGTTAACAATTCATTTTGGCATAGCTTAACTTCGTCCTCTTTATTTACAAATATTTTTATAAGATTGTTATATGAAATTATGCTTGTGTGACCGTCTGACCAATTAATCATAATAGCGTATGAGCCCATAGTTTCTATTTGGTCAATTAATAATGTAGATGGTTCATATGTCTCATTAAATCGAGCCTTCCCAGGATCATAACATATTGCACATCTACATAATTTCCTAATATCAATATATGAAACATTAAATTTGACCAATGGATCAATTGTATTTTCTTGTACAAAAATTTCCTTAATATCTTTCGGTATTTGACAGATAACTATCTTTCTATTATTATCAAATTCAAAATTTGGCTTATAGTCACTGTATCTATTCTTAGACAATTTTCTTGCTATAAATTCTGACAATTTTACAAACTCTAAATATACACTGTCATTTTTGTTTGCAGCAATAACATATGGAAAATCAACCTCATTTGAATTGGAATGAAATTTACATTTCGAAAGGTTTGAAAATAAAGGAAAATTGAAGTTTGGCTCGAGCCCATATTTCTCAGTTATTAAGGAAAAATCACCTTTAGAAAATATCTCGTGTCTCTTTTCGCATCCATCGCAGATGAAGTAAGACATATTTTCAACAACTGTTAAAATTGGGATATTCAATTTATTAAATAAATGTATTCCCCTTTCCACATCTGCAATACTTAAATCTTGAGGGGTTGTAACTATTATTGCTCCATCAATTGCTATTGATTGCGCAATTGAAAGTTGAATATCACCCGTACCTGGTGGGAAATCAAGAACTAAGTAATCAAGATCTTCCCAGACAGTTCCAGTAATTAGTTGTGTAACAATTGAACCTGCAATTGGTCCTCTCAAAATACTTGAAACCTTACTTGAACTATTTGAATCACTTTTCGTATTAAGTAAATAAGAATAGCTAATTAATTGCACGCCTTTATATATAAGAGGAATAAAGCCCTCTCTCAAATTGTTATTTGGTATTATTGCATTATTTGTCTTAGAAAGTCCTCTTTTGTTTAGTTTGGTCCTTATTTCTTCTGTCTCATTGCTAGGTTTTTTGTAAAATACCGTATTTGATTCCATAGGAACAAGTTGTTCAAGATTTGGCCCATATAAATCACAATCTACAATACCAACTTTCGCTCCCAATTGACTTAGAGTAAATGCAATATTTACAGCTAGAGTGGATTTACCAACACCTCCTTTGCAGCTACTAATTGCGATAATGTTAGATACAGCTTCAAGATTTTTATGTGTTTTCTCTTTGGAAATTATTTGATTTTTTTTGCTTGATTTAGAGGTAAATTTTATATTAACTTCTTTCACATAAATTCTATCATTTTTAATGATTTCAGTGCAGCTTTTTTCAAATAAATCTTTTAGTGGGCAAATTGGCGTTGTTAGCTCCAAAGTAAACGATACTTCAGATGATTCTGGATCGAAATATAAATCTTTAACGAATCCACAGCTAACAATATCTTTATTTAGGTCAGGGTCGATAACCTTACTAAGAGATAATAAAATTTCGTTCCTTTTATCTTCTATTGATGCATTTTTGCGACTTTCTATTTTTTTTTCAACGAAAATATTGACTGAATTGACCCATCCTAATTCCAGCAATTCTTTTTTTATATTATCATTCTTATTAATATCGCTTGTTAAGGTAACATCGACTATTCCACGATAGTAATCATATTTGTAGTCTTTAATGATATTTTGCTCAATAATATTGCTTAATTTATCATCTTGATTTATGTTTGAGTTAATTGGATCGAAATGAATATTTTTCAATTGTCTAATAATCTAAAAAAAAAGTAATAAAGATATCTTCATAAGAAAAATAACATACCTGATCGTTTAGATCCATCTCATTGTCAGATGTATCTGAATATTCCGATAACATATTCACTTTTTTTTAAGCACCTAAAAGAATTAATTTTAATTAGAGCAATATGAGCGGCAATTGTAACTCTGACAATTTTCCTCGATATAATTTAATATCACTTCTAAATCCTCTATATCTATAAAACCATCTAAACATGAATGACAGGCTTTCAATTCTTCTTTAATTGTATCGATATAGTTTCGAATTTTTGATGGTAATATTTTTGGATCACTAATATATTCGCTAGTAGTTACATTTTGCTTAAATACATTGAAAATAATAAATAAGTCTGTATCTGATTCACACGTTGGGTATTTATTAAATTTAATAAATAATAAATAATTTAAGATATTTGACAATTGAGGGTTTGAAATTTTAGATTGCTCAGTAAAACTTTGAATTGAAAAATGATTCGACTTATTAAAGATATAAAATATTCGATTAAGAATGTGCACGATAAATAACATATTGTCCAAATCATTGATAGACTTCCATAACAACTCATTGTTGTCTGGCTCTCTATTTTTCGTATTAATAGAAAAGTTAATTGCTTCCCTAATCGATTTTATATCTGAAAAAAGAACTCTTCGGAAATCTTGGATCATCTTGATATCATTAGACAATAGATTTTTGATGTTATTATCGGAAATAAAATGGGATATAATAGATTGAAGAGAAACAATTTCTTCAGCTATTTCAAAACAATTCTCTTCGTCCAATTCGCTTCTTAAAGTAAAGTTAACCAAAAAAATGATTATTATATTTCTGCAAAATAACACGTAACATTTACTCCAAAAATCATGATTATACAATAGAGGAGTCCAATTTTGTATGAAATTCGTTACTATTTCTTGCGAAAGCGTAACAAAATATTGGCCAATTTTTAATCTATTGTCTTTTATTTCTGATCTGGAATTGCTTTTATTGTAGTTAATTGTAATGTTTAATTCTAAAATTGCCAAGGACGTATGCGAAAACCACTTTCCAACGGATTTATATTGTAATGACTTAAGTAACTCAATTATTCTATCTCTTTCAATAATATCAACATTGTCTATAAATTCAACTTCGTAAATTTTCTTGACTTCAATCGACAAAATTGCTGCGATTATAGAAATATTTGCATTTATTATGTGGGATTGAGTTGGGGAAGGTAATCTTTTTTTAATATTTAAATCATTACTTTCAATAAGAAAATTGTGATTGGATTGGCTTTCGGTTATTTCTAAATGAGCAATTATTCCTCCTTCTGGTTGAATGATTGTTTCACATGTTACCATGAAACATAATAGTTCATTTCTAAAAATATCATATATTTGAGTATAAATTTCATCACATGATCTTGTTCTCCGTAGTTCTTCGATTATTTCTTGAGTAATTTCTGATATTCGACTGCTTATTTCTTCATACGAATCAGACAAATTATTTTTGTTTGGTATAATGGTTTCAAAAAGTCTATTAAATTTATCTATAATTGAAGATAGATACACTTCTCTAATTTTTGAAATACTATTAAATATTTTTTTGTCGTTAACAATAGAATTAGCTATAACCTTGGATGAAGAAGAGGATAACAATGCTTTAATATTCTTTGTTGCAATTTTAAACATATTCGACATATCAGGATAACAGTTAATTAGTAAATGAAATAATTGCTCGAGCTTTAAAGATGAATTCACAATAATCTCTTTTCCAAACGAAATTTGATGAATATTTGGGTTCTTAGAGTTAATAGAATAAATATTATTGAACACACTTTCAAAAAATAATAGGCATTTTTCCCAAAATGCATCTACAAAATTCATTTGATTAGTTTTTTGATAATTATTGATTTTATTTTCAATCAATGTATCATGAATACAGATTAGTTGTTTTAGACCCAATATTACTTGATTAAGAGCATCTTCTACTAGTTTTAGTATAGAAAAAGTGGCATATTGAATACTAACTGCAAAAACCTCATCTGATTTATCTACTTTTTCAATACATTTTTGCAAGTTACAGACTTGAAACGTATGATTTAGCCTTTTCAACATTACATCTTCAACAATTATATCAATATGTTCCCATAGTTCACCAAATTGATCTAAAATTACGCAGCCTGAATAAATTGAAGCATTATCCAGCTCCTCAATTCCGTTCAACAATTTTTTATGACCATTTTGTCTATATATCGCACTAATTTTACGTAACCATTTAATATCTTCTTGGAGAACTTCGAGGAATTCAAGGCTTGAAACTGTTGAATTATTTATCTTCCTTTCACTTGTTTCAGATTCGGCAACGCTTTCTTCGTTAAAGTAAATCATACTTTCTAATTCAACAATTATTTTACTTGTTTTATAAATATCAATTGAATCGGGAATACCACTTTGAAAATTCATAAAGAAGTTCTCATATTGTTCTTCATTATCAGATTTTTTTAGTCCAAAGTGGGCCTTTAATTTAGAAATCAACGAAATAAATTCAATTGTTCTATTGCAAAGGCCCTGGATCTCAAGTATACGTTTTGAAATTAGTATATTATCTTTGATACTATCATATTTCTGAACGATTGGTATTGTGTCAATTTCAATAGAGCTTTTATAGCCGGAAAAATATGTTCCAATATTTTTAGAACATTTATCTAGTTTTACAATATCACTGCACATACATTGAATTGTATTAATGTGCCCTAATTCAACAATCTGTTTTTCTAATTGATCATTAACATACTTGGTTGCAATTTCAAAATTCTCGATACACTTTGAAATATGTTTTGAACCCCTTAAAATGCAGCTTTTGACAAATATTGTGGGGTCTATTAATTCCTCAATAAGCTGATTTGTCAAATTCTCTGATGGGTCTTCACATAGCATGATTCTTTTTTGAAAATTATGAGAATAGTTATTTTCTGATGCTTGGGTTTCCATATGTTATAAATTTCTTAATTATTATTAATTATGATGTTCATTTATAAATGATACAAAAAAAATGTTTTTGTTCTTTGGATTTAGAAGGCGCATGACATAAGGGGCACAAAAAAAGGTCCCATAAATAAATAAATTCTAAAGACAAGTCTCAAATGGAAAGAAAAATAAAAGATCAACTCCCTTACTTCGGGTATGGAAAAAAAGTAGTTTCTATCTTATTGTTTTCAGTTTTTGTTTGGATTTTTGGCTTGTTTCACTTTGGAACAAATTCAAAGAACAACACTAGAGTTTACTGGATTGCGGTAAGTAAGGCGATATATAAGTAAAGTTCATTGACTGTAATTAATAGTCTCCATTTGTTTGTTTGCTAGGCTTTGGGTTATATTCAGTGATATCTATTTCAATTTCTTTACTTCAATTTTCAAACGTATCTAATGGAAAAGCAGATCTTGCAGAAGATATTTTGAGAGCTCAAGCTAATTTAGAGAAAAGAGGTTTTAAACTAGATTAATTATTCAGAGGCTAGGAGTTTAATTTTATTTTAAACTATTTTTTTTTTTTTTTTGACCATACCAATCAAGTTTTTAATGGCGCAGCGTTGTTTTCAATTCAGCAATTATGATTCTCGAATTATCTAATTACTTAAAAGAAGTAATTTACAAAGGAATAAATTTATTAATAGATGTATGTTTAGGAAATATCTAATATTTTTAAACTAACGTTTAATTTTATAGGAGCTCAACTTTAAAATACCAAGTAATATAGTTTTAAATGAGCAAATTCGTTTAGTTGCACCAAAACGGAGAGAGTATGGAGACTTATCGACAAATATAATAATAAAATTGGAAAGATGGCTAAAATTGGAATGTAATGCTGATGAGTTCGAATTAAAAAAGGAAAAGTTAAGTGCTGATTTTTTATCAGAAAAGCTAATTGAAAAAATTGTTGCGATAATAATAAATGACTTTAAACAAGGAGAGGACTCGGATATTTATTTATTTAAGGGAACTTCAAACTCGAATAATACCGAAGTCAGATTTAAAATAGAAAACAGAAGCAGAGGTTTCATCAATTTTTATATTGTATCGGATGTCTACAATAAAAAAATAGTGGAAGATCTCATTATTACAAAAAATGATATTCAGTTTTTTCCTGTACGGACCATTGGCTATTGTTATAGCTGTTGGACAGAAAAATTTGGCGTTCCAAGACAATCTGTATTAGTTCCAAGTTCACGTGGGGTAATCCAACTATTGCCTGAATTCAATTCAGATTTCATTTTCGGTTTGGATGAATTTAGCCATTTATGGATTATATTTATTTTTGATGACGTACCTCAAGATATTACAATAAATTCAAAAATTCGACCTCCTGGAATGAATGGAAAATCAACCGGAGTATATTCCACTAGGACGCCACATAGAGTTAATAGAATAGGCATCTCTAATGTGAAGATTGAGTCAATTTCTGGAAATCGTATATTTATATCTGGGATAGATTTACTTAATGGCACACCTATTATCGATATTAAACCTTATCATATATGCGATATCATTGATAAGGAAGAATTATTGTGCCCAAGATGGGTCGTAGATAATATTGAAGGCCAATTTAAAGTTTCTATCCCAAATGAAATTTTGAATAAGCTAGATAAAATAACAGAAAAAAATGGTTTGCTTTCACAAGAAAAAATTAATATGCACGAAAAAAAGCTTAATGAACTGAGATCTTTTGGGGGCAAATGGCCGTTTATATTTTTCAAATCAAGGATAGAATTTCTCGAGACTGTAACCCAATCTCTATCCTATGATGTAAGATGCAGACAAAGGAAAATAAATGAGGTAAGTATATTTGCTTTAAAGATTATTCGTTAATAATAAACTTTTAGTATGGCGGGATATATCAGATTAGAATAGATTCATTTGAAATACACTATAAAATTGATGAAGAATCAAATAAGGTTGAACTAACTGATTTAGATCTCATTGTAGCGTAGCAAATAATTTTTTTTTTTAACTTTGCATATGGCTGGCGCCATCGCCCATGATTTACTACATTTTTCTATTAATTATTACTGAACATGCCAATTAATTCAGTAGTTGATCTAACACATCTTTATTTGAGGTTTAGAACTGAGTATAAAAGACGGGTTGATCTTTTTGGTTTATTCAATAATAACAGATCATCTTCAATCAATAAAGGTAATTGTTAATAATAATGTGAAATATAAAAAAAAAACGGATAATTTTCAGATTTAAGCGAATTTAATAAAAATGCTGATAATAGCGATAACGCTATTATTGAGATGAAAAGCAATACTTTACCACCTTTTTGGGTTGACTTACATATTGAGGCACAGGAGGAGCTAACCAGAGCAAAAGAATTAATATCACTTTTACAAAAAACTCAACAAAAGAGGCTCATGTGCGTGCTAAAGGATAATACAATGAAATTATCTGAAATTGAGGTGGATTCATTGACATATTCTATTTGTAAATTATTTAAACGAATTGAAAGTCTAGCCCAATCTATTTCAAACTCACCTGCTGAAAGCAAAGAAAATTTACCTTGCCATAAAAGTTTAATTAACTATATGATTTTGAGGAAAAATGCTGAAATAAGTATTGCAAATGAACTAAATCCTTTATCTCAGCAGTTCAAATTTATACAAAAAAATTATATGTCAGAACTACAAAAAAATTATATTAACCGTCTAGATGGAGTTCAAACAAATTTTGAAGATTCTGTCATAGGAGAACAAGAATTCAATAAAACTAGTTATTCTTGTTCTCAAACAAATAATCAGAGCAAGGAGTTCATTTTTAAAGATGCAAACGGTTTTAACATCGAGGTAAGTTGTGAATATAATAATGACGATTAACTCATATTTTTAAAGGAAATTACTAAAATAACAAGAAGTATTGCAGAACTCAATTCCATTTTCAAGGAAATGTCATCGATGGTTGTTGAGCAGGGCTCTTTAATAGACAGAATAGATTTCAATATTGATAATGTGTTGTTAAGGGTGGAAAACGCATACCAACAAATTTCAAAAGCAGAAAAAAGTATTAAGAACAAGATTTTTTCGAAGTTAATAAACTTTTTGATAGCTTGTATATTAGTGGAAATACTGATTATTTTTTTTAAACTATTATTTTAGTAAATATTTTTGATTAGTTAATTTATATTTTTTTCACTTCCGAATATTTGGTCTTCTCATTTTGAAGATTGCGTGGCGGCCACTTGCAATATGCAGATTATGTGATAAATACGTTTGTCATGTAATATTTTTAATAAATAAATAATTCAAATTTCAATATTATATTTAATTATTTTTAAAAATAAACTTAATATTTCAAATCATCTTGGAGTATTTAGCTAATTTCATCTTTTAATAAAGTTCAATAATTCAAATATATAAATATTTATATATATTTATATATATATATATATATATATTTTTTTTTTTTTAAATAATTTGCATACACGTATACGCAAGATCAGGAATAACAAAGAATTAGAAGCATATTACATTATTCTAAACATTCACAATGGACTCTGGAATTTCAGAGAACAATTTATTTTTACCTGAATTGATTAATATGATGGGGCCTTTACTTAGTGGAACACTTTTTCCCTACAATAATAATACAGAGAAAGCAAATGCAAACTTGCTTTTTAATTCAATTAAAGAAAAAAGTAAAATAATGATAAATTGCTTTTCAAGCGTTCCTTCACATCAAGTAAAGAATTTTTTAATGAATTTTGAAGATGACAAACCAAAGATTTATTTAGATAACAAACAGTTTGTTTTGAGCTTCAACAGAAGAGATGATCCTAATTCATGGATATTCTCAGATAACAACTCAAACGGTAACTCTAAGAAACATATATTAATTAGCGACTTAATAAAAGATATTCAAGACGATAACCATTGGCTAGGGGAGATACTCCATTCAGAATCTAAAAGGATTCAAAATAGAGTTAACAAATGCAAAACTAGATACGGCGCAATCTTGAACTTTTTAATCGCAAATTCTTCTGCTATACCAATTCTTGTTCAAAATAAAAATATGAAAGAGAACACATTAAATGTCTGTAAAAGAGTATATCAGGGTAATTATTGCTATAACACAGAAAATAATTAAAAGAAATTAAAAATTTAATTATTGAAATGTTTAATAGGTACTATTTATTCTCTAAGGTTAATGTATCTAAAATTAGAATTTTATCCTAATTAATCACTTAAAAAGGTAAAGTGCTAGTGCTTTAATATATTTTACTCTGGAAGAGAACCGCCGTAAAATAGCTTAATTCTTTGCATTACAGAATCTTTAGCTGCGTCGTATGGTTTGTCTTTACTCGGAACTTCCAATATTGTAGGGATGATTTTGTCATGAGTATTAACAAGGTATCGAATTTCTTCAGCAATAGTTTGATTAATCATCAGTATTCCGCAGTCCTGTTGGCTTATAAAGTCTTTGAAAGTTTCCTCAATTTGAGATTGAGGAGTTTTTGAGTCAACTATTAAAAAATTCGTTTTCCCTTGAGGATCCCTGGCTCCAATACCTGTTAGCAGAAATCCAGCAACGGTATCCTCATCGCCAATGATATATATCTTCAGGTTATGCAGTGTACTTGCTCTCTGACCTGACATTTCGCTTCAAACAATTTATTTCTTTTAATAAATATTGTAATACGAAAAGAGATGCAATACGCCTTAGCGCCAAGCACTAACAATCGGAACGAAAAATGTTTCTCCCTCAACGATAGAAATAAAATTAAAAAAAAAATAATTGATAGAAATTACCAATGTACTCTAAGTAATTCCTATTGCTAGTTATATTTGCTTATTTATACCTATTTATAAAGCTAGATTTTTTGTATGTAACTGCATCTGCAATAGTAATATCGCGTAACTACTTATTTAAAAAATCTTCTAATATTGATTCAGATGAACTGCGATTCACTTATGTTTTAGTTGTGAGTGTTAATAGAAAAGCTCCAAGTATTAGCGAAGGGAATTCAATTTTTTATGTGCATAATACATATTGCTGTGAGGTTGTCGCAATTTGTATTTCTATTGCGTGTTTCTTCAAGCACTGCGTTTACAAGGTATCTCGCAGGCTGTATTCCAAGTTCTTGCGAGTAAAAAGACAAGTCACAACTTTGTTGGGCTGAAAGCAAATCCCAAATTCCATCGGTTGCAATAATAAATAGTCTATTATTTTGATTCAAACTAATAATAGAAATATCAGGAACACAACTGAGCCCATATGGCTTAAGGTCTTTACCTCCAAACGCTCTAGAATATTGTAGTTGCATTGGAGTTTCACCTCTTGCTCTTCTCCGGGTAAAGTCTCCGCCCCTAAGAAATGGCTTGTTATTGTGGTTTTGTAGGTATTCAACTGAACCACCATTTTCTACAATTCTTCGATATTCCAGCGGTTGGTCAGGTTTGTGATCAATTGTTAGAAACTGTGCCAAGTTGATAGAGTTCGAATAAGTGCACGCAACAGAGCGTGAGTCACCAATATGTGCATTTACTAGTATATCTTTAATAAACAATAATACAACTCCCGTGCAAGAAGAATAATGTTTTTCTTCGGCTTTGCACTTCTCAATAAGTATACTATCAGCTTTTTTAAATGTGGTTACCATCAAATCTCTCAAAATATTCTTAAACTCTTCAGTTAATTTTAAATCCCCTTTTTCTATATGTTCGACAATTAACTTCCTATATTTTATGGTGATTGAAAACCGTTTAAATAACAGAGACCCATAGGCAGATTAACTTACCATATTGGAGTGCTCAGCATGGCAGGAATGATTATATCTTTAATATTATTTGATGCAAATTCTCCTACAGAATTAATATTGACAATTTGCGAATATAAATAGTTATACTAAACTTACCTACTGTGCCATCGAAAACACCAAAAAAACAGACATCATCATGCCCATTTATCAGTTTGTTGCAAATACAGAAACGATCTTCCTGAGTCTTTCTACTGCCTATTGTTTTTCGATAAATATTTGTTAATGAATAATTCATGTGTAATACTTGCCTATATTCTGATCAATTGTAACCTCATAATTCCCAAATACCCATGGAGCGTCAAATAACTCTGTATACACGGGTAAATTTTCTGACATTTCTCTATTTCATTCAAATAAAAAGATATCTTTCTTGCCCAGCTATATTTTGGAAAGGTAATAATTTTTTAACCTACCGCAATATTTTCTCGCTTGTGGTAAGCCTCAACTTTTCCCTCACCTTTTTTCTTATCCCCACCTTTGAAAATGTATTAAAACACCCCCAAAAAATATTTCTAATTAAAATTAAATTAACTTTTTATTTAGTTGTTAGAAGGTTGATATTAAGTTAATATTAATTGAAATGAATTTCAATAGGAACTATGTGTTAACCGACTATTATTAAAAAACGAATTTTTTTTTTAACACAAAGTTGCTAAAGTTGCGTTATATTTAAAATATGAACAATCATATAGATTGAAGTAGCATAAAGAGCCACATTTTATATAATCTTCAATATCCGAACTTGTTCAGTATGTTTTATATTTATTGTGGTAGATAAAATAATTCAAAACCCCCTCTTTCCAACAATAGTAGTGATTTAAGAATAAAACGATTAATTAAAATTTATAGTGATGCTAAATTCAGAATATTGAGGGAATCCATCGATTAATTTCTTATTTTTGCAAATAGAAGTAATTTACATGTATTTTAGTTAAACCTAAGGAATTGAATAATGGCGGGTTTTACTAATTTATGTGAATGTTTTTATGATTACGCAAAGTTAAGTGAAAGTACTCAAAAATCATTTGCAAGTGGGATTTAACAAAAGGGTATGGTAATTAATGATACTTCCAAGGAGGAAGTTCAGCACTTTTTGGAAAGTTTTGTTGGGAAATATTTTTCTGATAATACTGTGCTTATCAAATGTATATTCAACGTGGAATCTAGAATGGTTACATTCACAAATGCCATTTAAATCGAACTCTTCAGGCATAAGTCGCCTGGATAAGTTTAATTTCCCTGAAGTTCTTGGCAAAATTAAAAGTTTTGTGGACTTTAATGGCGACAAATTCACAGATATAGTAGTATTCAATGAGCAAGAGAAAAAAATTAAAGTCTTGCTTTGGAATAATACTGAAGGAGAGTTTTATAATGGCCCCATGGCGAATTTTGATGGTAAATTGGCATCGTTAATAGCCACAGACTGGACAGGAAATGGTAAGGTTGATATTATGGTAACATTTTACAAAGAGCAAAATATCAAAAGTAATAAACGCGATAAAATTGGGTTGATGCTATTTTCTTACAATCCTAGAAGCATGGAGCTGGAAAACGTATGGGTTTCACAGGACAACGAGTTTTCTGTGGTTGACCCTCTAGCAATTGATATCAATGGAGATGGAATGCTGGATTTACTTGGAGAATCTGACGATGGGAAAAGATTTATTTGGGTGAATGAAAATAATATCGAATCTACCTTTGATAAAAAAAACTCTGAAAATCATAATTTACCTGATAAAATATTTTTAAAAAAATATGAGTGGGGAAATGAGATTAGTCAATGGGTGGATCTTGAATCATCAAATTATAACTATGGCCGCTTGGTTAAAGGACATTCATCAGCGTTTGTAGATATGGATGGAGATTGTAGATCAGATTTAGTTCTTGAAGTTTATTATGAAGATCCAAACACAGAATATAACGATTTTGGCTCTCCAGTCAGGAAAGGTTTAGAGATTTGGACAAATGAAATAATTGGAGATATTTCAGTTTTCAGAAGATATTTTCATCAGAATCAAAAAAATAATAAATTAGGTTTGATACTACTGCCTATTGGTACATTAGGTATTTCGTACTCGGATTTTAATAGAGATGGAACTACAGATCTTATTGTGCCTGTTTGCCACCTAGGTAATTTTGGGTGCGAGTCAAAAAGCCGTCTAGTTTTTATTCCAAATATCCACGAATATAAAGACTGTACTAGTACAAATCAATTTGGTTTTTCCATATATAAAAACAATATTAAGGAAAACGATAGTGAATTTACTATTAAGTGCAGGAGTCCGAATATGTATTGTTCTGCATCTCCATTTAAAATTCATAGCTTTACTGATGAAGATATTAAACTTATATTTCAGGAACTTGAATCATACGATAGTAATAAAAATGCAGTTGGATTCTTTTCATCACTATTTGGAGGAAAGAAGATTGACAGCCATTCAATGGGGTCGTTTTTCAATGATTTTACTGTTTCAGCCATTTCAGATAGTATTATTGATGAAATCAATACTCAAAATAAAACATTTAATAATTCTATTGACGAAGGGTTAGAGCATTCTCAGAAAAACAATATTGCCAACCAAGTTGCATCTTTTTTTTCATTTTTTCCGAATAATAAATCCATTAAAGAATCATCCATGCAATGGGCAATAAATGAAAACAATCAGGTAGAAATCAATATAGGAGACTTTAATTTGGACGGATATCCAGATATACTCGCAATATTAAAGTTTGGGAATGGAACAAGGCAAACAAAACTTATTGAAAACTTACCTATTGAAAGAACGATGGTTAACAAAACAAACGAACCATTAGCTCAATTTAATTTGGATGGATATGACGTAAATTCAAGTAATTCTAATACTTTAAACTTAAAAGAAAAGGGCAAACTATATGAAAAAATATCAAAAATGTTTAAGTATGCATTTCAATGGTTGTCCGGGTTTTTAACAAATAATGACATAATCCAAAACGGAGATCCTCTCTACAGAAGATTTGTTGTCTCAAGCTCGATATCAACATCTACCAATTTTTCAGTTGAATATGCAGCATTTTATGACTTCTTCGAGGATGGTAATTTAGATATTATTTCAGTTTCTTATCCAGAAAAAAGTGGTAAAGCCAAAGTTTCATTGAATATTGCGTCATCAGATAACCCCAATCTTTTTGTTAAAGTTTCTGTATTAAACTTCCCAATCATATCAAAACAACTCTCTGGAAATTCAAAAAAAGTAGGAACTACATTTTTTGGTGCTACAGTCAAAATCAGAATGACTGGATTGGTAGGAGACGATATTTTAATGACTGCAACGCAAATGTCTCATTCTACGGGGAGAGTTCTTCAAACTCCTTTTGTACTATTTGGTTTGGGAAAGACGAACAATTATATAGAAGAGCTATATGTAGGAACTAACTACATTAACAAAAAATTGCTTTCAGGAAGTGATTCAATTTTAGAATATAGACAATTATTCAGTGATGGAGTTTCAAGATGGAATAGTGGAAGTGCTCAGTTTACTTACGCCAATATTTGGACAGGTCTCATTCCAAACACTCAAATAATTGCGCAACTTAACCCAATAGATGCTCCACACCACTGGACACTTGTTCTTTCTGTTAGCCCACAAAAGACCATAAGAGGTGTTCTGATTGTGTGTACGCTTGCGCTGCTCATTATTGGAATAATAATCATTATACTGGATAGAAAAGAAAAGGCTGAAGACATGAAAGAACATCAGGGCTTCAAGAGTAACTTTATTTCCGCATAGTCATATATATATAATAAAATATAATATAATGTAACATTAAACTAAGATGATAACTTTAATAAAATGATTTCTCAATGTGTGAATTTTTAAGTTAAAGTGTCAAATTCAACATTTGGCAAAACAAAGTTTATATTTTATCTCTATTTTCTACTTCTTCTCACTTTCAGGCATTATTTGATTAATAATTAATTTTTATTTATTTTTTGTTTGTATGCAAATATATACTTTAGTTATGTAAGTATTTGTAATGATTTGGAATGCATCGCCTTACTGTCTTGATCATAATTGGCGATTAAAGTTGAGAATTGTTATAATCATTGAATTAATTAATATTTAAGACTAAGTTTTCAGGAGCTTATTATAAAAAAAGAGTAAACTTAAAGAGAATAATTTCTGGCTAATAGTTTTATTATGCAAGTTTTAGAAATATTTTTAGTAAATCTGTCACTTAGATTTAGGAGAGAATACTATATAATTATTTTATTAGTAACAAAAACCCAATTTAAATTAAAATAATAAAGGATGAGAAAATTAGACTGAAATTATTGAAAATATCTTTCAAGAAAAAAAATACAATAAATAAAAAAAAAAGATCCGTTAAAAAAGCCATTAATATTAGAAACAGAGAATATTAATTTTTTTTGAGCTGGGGTTCATTATTAGAACAGAGCTTCTGTATCATTTTACAGAATTCCTCAAAATCAACATCGCCATCATTGTTTGAATCTATTCCAGATATCATTTCTTTCCATGTTTTACTTTCCAAATGATCTAATCCAAAAACTGAAGCAAGTTCATCTACACTTATCTTACCATTCCCGTCTTGATCGAATTTTTGGAAAGCTGATTCCAACTTATCTTTGCTTAATAAAGATTTTCGATCCATTGCAACAGTAACAAACTCTGAATAGTCGATGTAACCATTTCTATCAAAGTCTGCAGCGCCTAGAATTGCATCTACTTCACTTTCAATCTGAGGTAAATCAAATACTGCAACCTCTTCTCCAGATAACTTTGAATACCCATCAATTAGTTCTTGACGATCAAGCTGCCCATCGCCATTTTTGTCTATATGTCTGAAAATATCTGTTAGCTCTTTTGTTTCCTCTTGAGAAGTTAGTTTTGAAGCCATATAAAGTAGAGCTGCCTGCGCAAGCTTTTGGGAGTTCTGGAATTTACGCATATTCTCAATAGCATTAGCAAGGCTTGGTAGCTCAATACCTGATTCTTTCTTACTACACATCTCCTTGATCCATGGATGTTCCAGGGCTTGCTGAGCGGAAATTCTTCTTTGAGAGTCAAATTGAAGCATCTGTTTAATTAAATCCTTTGCACCTTCAGAGACATTCTTCCATTCGGGTGAATCAAATGTGTATTTACCCTTTTCGACTTTCCTGAGTATCTCTTGATCTGTCTGCCCCCCAAATGGAGGATAACCTGCTAATAGAATGAATAATATTACACCAATTGACCAAACATCACATTTTTCATCATATTTTTTCCTGAGGACTTCAGGAGCAATATAGTATGCAGTGCCAAGACGTTCTTTCATTTTTTTCTGGTTTTCAAAAACGGCTGAAAGACCAAAGTCAACAATTTTAATCAATGCGTCTTTTTCCTTTGATTCCAATAAAAGATTTTCAGGCTTTAAATCTCTATGAACTATGTTGTGTTTATGTAAATATGTAACGCCACTCAATACTTGCTTGATAATGACTGCTGCATCAACTTCATTAAATTTCATCCTATGAATAATTTCATCAAATAACTCTCCACCCTTGTAACATTCCATAACAAGATAATAATTTCTTTTATCTTCAAAAAAATCGTATAGCTTCATGATATTTGGATGATCTAACAATTTTAATACTGCAACCTCTTCCAATAACTTAGAATTTGAAGAGGTACTAACTGAAGTTTTTCGGATAATTTTTATGGCTCTCTCTACATGAGTTACCTTGTCTCTGCACAACAACACTTCTCCATAAGCTCCAGAACCTAGTTTTTTAACTCTTTGATACATTTCTGACAGATGGCCTTTTTTTGATGTAATGAACATTCCAGGAGTTGCTTGTAGGTCATTTTTAATTTCTACTGATTTAATTTCTACTTCCTTTTCGTTTTCCTCACGCTTCCGCGAAGTAAATTCAACTTTCCCTTTAGAAGGAGTACAACCCATTTTCTTTTGAATAAAAAGTGATATTCACAAAAAACTATTTATTCAAATCACTTGTCTATAAATCAACAATAAGAAAAAATATTGAATAGACTATTGTCTTGGTTTATTTCCAAATAATGATTAGTCTTAAATATTAATCTAACAATTAACTTACAGTTTAATAGTTATTGTTATTATTTTTTTTACATAATTTAAGTACCAGACCTATTCTTTTTATTTCAATCCCTACCTTCAGTTTGAAGTAATTTTTCCCAATTTTATCTGGCTTTCTTTATTTGACGTTCAGTTATTTTGCCGATCGTAAAATAATTTGACCTTGATAACTATAACCGTTGATTCACAAAATTCTGCAACAAAAAACAGTTAAGCTTCTTGATAATGTCAAGATCAAATAATCTATCGATCAATTCGAGAGCATTAATGATTGCATCGAGCTTTTAACATGTCTTTATTTCTTTTCGCACTGTCTATTCAGATTTATTTTGCATGGACACCGCCAAAACTGTGCCGCCAAAGTATCGGGTGGCGGTCATGTAGGCCCTAAAATAAAATCGTTTGATGGCGGTAAGTGTGCTTTTTTGTTATTTGCATGGCAAACTGAAAAGCAATCTGTGGGATTTTAAAAGGTATTTTTATAATAAAATGCTGCAATAATAATGCAAGTACAAAAGAAAACGACAGAATATGTGACCGAACTTTCCAAGTATGAGTTTCGTGAACTCCTTGGCGAAGGGTGGAAATACAAAAGTCATAAGGTTTTAGATTTTAGTGGTCAAAATTTTAAACTGACAACTCTTAGAGGTACATCAGATGGTTTGATGAACAAATACCTAAATTTGAGTGAAATTGAGACAATCGACTTAAGTAATAATGATTTGGTTAGCTTAGAGGGCATGTTTAGCATGGATGACTCTCTGAGGTTTTATTCCTTAATCAACTTAAATTTGATGGGAAACAAAATTTCGGAATTTGAGAGCCCAATTTCTCTACCATATTTAATTAATCTCAATTTAAGCTCAAACAATTTGTCTGAATTACCTGATTTAACATTTTTAGAAAATCTTATGTATCTTAATCTTTCCAATAACAATATTCAAATTAATTGTTCTGGTAAGGAAGCTTGGAAGAACATAAGTAAGTGTAATAAGTTAAGACGGTTAGATTTGTCATATAACAACATAAATGTACTGCCAAGTATCTTAGGAAGGCTAGCTTTGATGTTTAAAGATTCTATAAGAGAATTTTCCATTCAAGGAAACCCATTTTGTAGTATTTTCCCGGAATACCAATCATTAATAATCTCTTGCTTGCCTAATTTAAGATATCTCAATGGGCGTGAGCTGACAGCTTTGCAAAGGAAGAGAAATATGAATTTTGACTTCAGCCTTATTAATAACTATGATGATGTTTATGAATTAAGACAAGGGAGTAGATATGATGCTACAAAGATCCTAGAACTTGGAAATGTAAGTAGCACTAATTATGGGCGTATTGACATACTAATAGAGTTGCTTGAATATTTAATTGATGAGGGGCCAACTATCCAGCTTTGTGCCAATATTCTTCAAGGGTCAGAGAGCATTTACAATGAAACCATGAAACCATGGACAACTGACTATGGAGGTGACTTAGGTGATATCGATCATTTTGAAGCAAGAAGGTTTATCAAAGTATTCAGTCCTTCTGCGAGACTACCTAGTGATAGAGCCAGAGAAACTGAAAGATTTTTGGAACTTTTTGCATTAGCAATTGACCGGCAGGAAGAAAACCCAATTACTCAAAGTTCTGACTTTTGTAGAATTTGGCTATTAACTGCATTAGTCAGGCTGATTCATATACCATCAGGAGGCCTTGCAATTGGAGTTTCCAGGCTACTTGGAGGTCTTATGAATAAGAAAGATGTTCAAAGTGAAGTTAGTTATATAATAAGTACTTTAGTTTTCCCAGCTCTTAAAGGTCGGCATTTTTCAGATCCTATAGTGCAAACGGTATTTGCATCTATGTCGATTCTTCCGCACAGTAGGCTATTAGCAATGGCATTAAATGACCACATGGGATTGATACTGGATTATACCTCATCTTATGTTAGAACGGAGTTTCATAGACCATTAATGTCTATTTTAGCACTAGTTTCCCTTTACAAAGATAATGCAATCATATTGTCAGGTTATGGAGTTCCCATGGATCTTGCTGGAACACTAATTACTTTATATCTTTATTCAACTCCTGCAAACATAAATAAGGGTGGATATGGAGAGATGGGAAACCAAGGTCAATCATTAACAGTAAACAGACCAAAAAATGAGCAATTTTTCAGATGGTCATCAACTGAACATATATTGTCTGATCAGGCACTTGATTATATTTCTCGTGAGATTTCTGCATCTGGTCAGCTTGGAAGAGGAGACTCATTTTCAATCCACAAGATTGCTAAATTACTTTCAAAAAAACGCAATAAAAAGCAGACTATTTACAAAGGTAAGCAGAAAGAGACTTTGAGCTTAAATATTCTACCAGATTTTGTCAAATTTACAGATTTCCAGCAGACATTAATTATTTTCTACCTAAAAATAATCCGGAATTGTTGTTTAGCTTCTGAAAAGGCGTCAAAAGCCTGTGTTGATTTAGGATTGCACTCAAATTTTCTAATGCCAATACTGTCTGAATTTTTATCTAGTGGACTCACATCAAAATTTGATGAAAAGACATCGATATTATGTTCAGAGGTGATTCAAACTGTAAATTGCTTTGTTGAATCTAGTAAAGTGGCTTTAATGCAAATGATTGTAAATTTTCATCTTATTGATTGGATGTTAATACCA
The DNA here is from genome assembly GCF_000165345.1 of Cryptosporidium parvum Iowa II. Classification (NCBI taxonomy): domain Eukaryota; phylum Apicomplexa; class Conoidasida; order Eucoccidiorida; family Cryptosporidiidae; genus Cryptosporidium; species Cryptosporidium parvum. Next base: position 204,658 of record NC_006984.1, on the reverse strand, counting down.
ATAAAAGAAATCCCATTTGGTGATCCGGACGTTGTATTTGCTTGTATGGCCACGTTATTAAGTATCTGCAATAGAAGTGAGCAAGTTGAATCTATACAATATATCCCAATATCTGAAAGCTCATCGCTGATAGGGAAAGCTCTAAACATATATAATGGAAACATGCCACTTGGAACTCAATTTAGAATATTTGGTAATGGTGAATCATTTCAAGTTCTCAACTACATTATCCAACAAATGGATTTTTTAAATCCTCAGTTAGAATTTCTAAACGGAAACCAATATTTTAGAGAAATGGTTTCATTTTACAGTTCAAATATTGAAGGTTCAAACAGTTCTTCAGAAGGTATATTGGAGATATTAAAAAATGCAAACTCGGAAAAAGTTCAAAAAAGTATTCAAGCAATACTGAACATGATTGTTTTTCTTTTCAAGAATAAGACAATAGGGATTTGCTCAAAAGTAATTGAAGAGATTTATAAAAGAGGATATTGTATTCTCTTCATGAGACTACTTGAGATTCCGGGTGAATCGGTTCCTATTTCAGCAATTCAGATACTCTCTATGATAGACATCACAGAAATGGATACAATATCTATAAATGAATTACTAAGACTTTTAAAGATAGAGTCGCTTAATAAGGATGGAATAAAAAAAGATGAAAACGGAGATGATATTGCTTTGTCTGAAAACAAAGATGTTTCTAGTTCTGAAAATGATCTAACATTTAGTATTTTGGGGCCTCTTTGGACACATATACTTAATTATATTCGCAGGCTAATAAACAATAAAGATAGTAGTAATTGGCATATTTTCAAAGAAACATTTGCAAAAGACATTGGTTTAATCATCTTCCTAGGTCTCAAATATTCCTGGAATCAATTTATTTTGAATTCCCCCTTTAAACTTGTAGTTAACCACTTAAGCAATGTAAATGAGGTTCAGACGCATGATATGTTCTCAATTCTTTCTTCTTCTAGAGTTGTAAGAGCATTATCTAGATATAAAGGCTTTAGAGAATACTTAAGAACTTCTGAAATACAGTCCCTATTCGAATATTCTCTGAAAAAAGAGGAAAAACATTTCGCTGCTTTTGACCCCGATACTGCGTTGGAAATTTCATGGCCAGGGAGGTCTGTTAATATATTGTTGGGTACATTGAAAGGTCAAAACCGACTTTCATCTTCAAAAAAGGTTGTAGTCAGAGTTTTATGTAGATTGGCTGATGTATTAACTGGGGTCTCTGATGAAGAATTATTTGAGCTTGAAAAGTCACAGCTTGATTACGCATTGCAATTTCAGAAAGAGACAACCTCGCCTATTGAAGGAATCTCTACATTGGAGAGTATTTTTATGAATGTTATTTCAAGGGAATCAAGTATGTGGGATTTAACTTTAGAACCTTTTATTGAACAACTTTTATTTTTGGATGAAATGGAGTTTTCTGATAAATTAATTCAGGACGAAATGTTTGTTGAAGCTGATGGAATTATTAGAGTTTACTTATTTTTATCAAATTTAATTGATAGTGAATTCAAGGATATCAAAGAATCTTCAAATGGTTTAATTGAAAATTTCGATCACAAAAAATCTATAATTTCAACAGCAAATACTTGGGCAGGAATATTAAAAGGGTCCATTTTATCTAAAGAAAAACGCGTCTCAGAAAAAATTGAAGAAGAGGAAGATGATGATTCAACAACTTACAATGAAAGAGATAGAGAGAATAAAGGATGGAGAAATATCCTTAACTTCCAAGGCAGTAAAGTAGTAGGCGAAGAATTAGAAGATGATATTGAAAATGAAACTAATTTGCCCTTGTTTTCAGGAAGCGATGATCAAGGAAGCATGCTATCATTATCAGATTCTGATATTGAAATTGAAGAAGTTGCAGATTTGGATTACGAAGCAAATCCCAACGAGGAAACAATTATTATTCATCCAAGAGCAAGGAATATTCTACATGGTGTCTACAACAAATATGGGCCGCTAACTACTGGATCTATAGAAAGTGATTTAAAAGTTTCTAATTCTTTAAGTTTTGATAATATTGGAGGTGCAAACTCCAGTAACTCAATTAGTTTAACTTCTGCATCTCTAAGTTCATCTGAAACGGTAAAAGCTCAAAATAAATTGGAAGGATCTGGCTCTGTTTGGAAGAACATTATTTCTGCAACAGTGAATATTCATCTTGCTGTAGCACCATTTTTGAGAATAATATTTGTATGCATAAAATCAAATACGAGCTTGAAACTGAGAAGTTATGCAAAGAAAGTCATGCTGAAACCTTACATTTTGGATGGAACTGCAAAGCTGGTACTAAGTTGCGGATTATTAGAATCCCACGTAGCTTCAAAGTTCCTGATAATTTTAAGTGATATTTTTGAGCTTGAAACAAATACTAATGCAGCATCTATGGATTTATTAATACCTCTATATATTGGATTTTGGTTTATTAACTCAATTTTGGATGCCATTGTCTATATATTACAGCAAGCAACAAGAAGGCACTTAAAACCAGAAGAGCAACTACTTTGCACTTGCTTATGTAAAGCAATATATTCAATGTTGGAATTATTGGGGAATATTCAATTTTCTAGAGTTGAATCCATAAATGAATATGGACTGGAAAAGTCTATTCGATATTTTATTAGTCCTCTACTTTTAAACTGTCTACAACAGATGGTATTATTTGATATTCAGATTTCTATTGGTAGTAGTCATGGCACATATATGGCTCATATTCCGCTAATGTTTACTAGAAAATACATACAAGAAAAGAAGGAGGAAATGCCAGAAACCATGATTAAATTGAGAGAGTCAATGAGACAATATAGTTCTAAGTCGCTATCTCTGCTTATGGAAAAATCTTCCAAATATAGGTATTATGTAGTAGAGGGTTTTACATTTCAGACAATTTTTAGACATTTTCCTTTGAGACGCTCTTTTGTCTTTGAGTTAATGGATCATGTTAATACCTTACATTTTTCAAAGGGAGTGGAGCTCTTTTTATCATATTATTACGAAAGAAATGAAAGAATTATTGGGGTTTATCCTTGCTATGTATTTATACAGACTAAAGAGCTAAGAGATTATGTGAAGAAGGAAAGAAGCAAAAAAAATGATGAATCAACTAAAAAAGGCAATGATATATCTTCAAGTATTTCCGAATTGACAGGGATCAATTTATCCGGGATTTTAGGTGGGAGTAATTCCGATAATGAAGACCCAGGGCCTCCTCAAAGTATAAGAAGCGTTTTAATATTAACTACAAATGCTTATTATATTTTTGAAAGACCAAAAACCGTGAGAAATGTAGTGGCAAACGAACAATTTAAGTATAAAGAGGATCCAACAGCGATAATTAAAAGGGAATACTCGGATCTAAAGAGAATTGTTAGAAGCTTATTGGGTGAGCAAACAGCAATGCTTGGATGGAACTTAAATTCTGGTTCTACATCTCAAAACGATAAAACGTCAGAAAATGTTGATGCGATAAATTCTAATTTTACATGGAGAAGTACAATTTATGATATAATAATATTTGATAAAATTGATGATAGAGATGAGATGCTTAATCGAATCAGAAAAAAGTCTGCCGAGTTTTTGAGTATTCCGTTGAATATATATAATGATTTTGTGAGTAGAACTTGTTTGAGCCATTTATTAAGGATTGACAATGTTAGAGCAATACAATTTGCTTTAGGTGAAAAATTAAAGCCAGAAGAAATAAACAATCCAAAAATTGATAAGCTATATTCTTTAAGGCCCCCAGATTTGAAAAAAAAGAAGTTCTTCATTGATGAAATGATAGATACAGTTTCTGATTTAATTTTTCCTCCAAAGCGGAAAAGTAGATTTCCTATTTCTGCGTATCCAAGGGCTGCAATGCTACATGACGCAGAAAAGGCACAACTAAAGTTATATGTAGTAACAATTAATAGTGTATATGAGTTTCTTGTAGATTGGAGATTTTGGTTTTGCCCTGATTCAAATATGCTGGAAACTGGTGAGGATTTATATTTTAGAAGAGAAATGGTAATACCACCAAGCGTTGAAATTTCTAGTTTAAAGGAAGTAAGTGATAGCATTTCTGGAGTTCAAAAGCATGGACTAATGAATTTTTTGGGAATATTGGATAAAATACCGAACCAAAATGTAGATATATCTGAAGATAAATTTCAAGGGAATGATGAATCAATCGACAAAAATAATGAAGAGAATAAAAACTCAAAACCGGGAACCAATACAAGAAAATTAGAGAATAAATCCATTGGAATTTCTTTAAAGAATTTCAGATCTGAATTTGCTACTTGGTATGAAACAAGGCTAAAGCTTGCAAAGGAAAATTTGTTCCAAAAATTACGTGTATTTAGGATTCACCGTTTAAGAATTGCACAATTTGGCCCACTAGAAGAACCAGAAGTCAAACTAGTTTATCAATTATGCCCAAAAAAGAAAAAGAAGAAAAAGAAGAAAAAGAATCAATGGGAGAAATCTAAAGGTGATGCGGAAAATGATGCAAAGGCTAAAATTTTTAAACCAACAAGTAGTGATGAAGATCCCCTACTAGGATCTGACGAAAGCGATGGAGATGTCAGCGATTCAAAGGATGCTACTAGTAAAGAAAGAAAGAAGTTGTCTAGGCTGACTTCTCTTCAGCTCATTTTTCTCGATGACTCAGCGAGAGAAAGATTCAAGATAGGTATTGCGATAGTCATTAATGAGCTTGAAAATTCCAATGATTGGAAGAGAAGAATGGTTCCTGTACTCAATCCTCCAAATCTCAATAAAGTCAATCAAAAGAACTACAAAAATGATAAATCAGTATTTTCCTCATTCTTACTTTAGCATAAATAATCTATATTTAGTTTTAAATTTTCAAGTTGACGATTTGGCGCCAGGTTTATTTTGATTATTTGAATTTTTTTGTCACTTGTAAAATAGGATTAAAGTTCATTTCCAATATACTTTTTAACTACTTTTCTTTTTTAAATAATAAAATATTTTGTTTATATGCTGAATAATGGTTAATATTTTTATTCAAAATATTCTAAAAAATTGAAAGAATCAGGTTTAAATTGAATTATTCTCGAAGTAGAATTCGAGTTTAGTATAATATGGATACACCTAAAGTAAATAATTACTTAGAAGGCAAAATTATAGCAGGTAGCCAATTTAATAATAATTGTTCACCCAATGAGAGAACAAACTATTCAAATATAGCATCAAATAGAACAAACTTTACTAGTAGAGCAGAAAGAAGGGGATGGAGATCTTCTAAATGGCGTAGCACTAAATTTAGTTCAGAAGCATCCGAATTTTCAAATAGAAATGGCTCAATAAATCCAATAGAGAGTAAATCTCCTAAATTTCAATACCCAGAGTTATCAGAAAGCTTTAATGTAATTCGAGGGTTTTGTTTGTGTGAAGGATACAATTTAGAGAGTATTAGATCCGCCCTTGACAAACATAACTATTGTCACTGGTACGTGGATAAGGAAAAAAGTATATTAGTCTTTGATTTAAACCCATATTTCGATAAAATTGAAATTACCTGGGCAACTCAAGGGCGACTAGGAAAGGTTCTTTTTCCTGCTGGTATATATCCGTCAATTAAAATGATACTCGGAAGGTCTGGTAGAAGGCGTACAATTGAGGATAATCCTAAAAACCACATGGTTGGTTGTGATGAAATGACCAATTGGAAAGGGTCTGAAAAAAAATTCTCTAATATCGAAGATAGAGCAAAATTATTAGATTCCAGATATTCAAAACAATACTCCAGTTATGAAGAATATTCTTTATTTCAGAATGAAAATCCATCAAAACCCGTAATTCCGTCTAAACTTGAAGATATTTACAATGACGAAATAATAGAACGAGGGGAGTGCTATTCGAACGATGAAAATTATTGGAAAAGGCTTGAAAACCCTATTTTTATATTTAAAAATGGAGTAATCGTCGCTTGGAGCAATGAAGAAGTTACATCAGACTCTCTAACGCATTTGAACTCTCCAAAGCATTCAGATGAAAGGTTTGAAGATATTATTACATTCCTCTCTCTATATTCATTTGGGGGGTTTGTTGGAAAATACTCCAAAAATTGTCAGTACTACACTATGCTTTTTAATTATGGCAATTTTGCATACAGCAGATTTTATAGAAATAACCGGAAAGTAATTTCTGATATTGTTACTTTGAAAACTAGAAGCTCAGAGGAAAAACTTGCAGCCTCCCTTGCAATTGGTCAGAGTATAAGACTTTCTTTGTTTGAAGACTTCATTGAGGATTGTGTTGAAAACATTAAATATTTGCCACTAAAACTTGCCCAGGTTGGAGCTTCTAGCGTTATTGAAGAGGAATTTAAGGTAGAGGTTCCTCAAGTAAGGAAAAGATTTTCTGAATTGTATTCTTATCAAATTTCAGTTAATTTAGTTGAGGATTTTCTTGATATACCTGAAATTTTTTGGCATAATTATAAATTTCATTCAGTTTGGAGGAATCTCCAAGAATACTTGGAAATTTCCGAGAGGCTTCAAGTCCTTAACAGACGAATAGTAATGATGCAAGAACTCTTGAAAGTTATTACCGAAGAGTATCAAACTACACATGCTAACCGATTGACTTGGATTGTAATCATTCTGTTAGCTATTGATTGCTTCTTTTCCTTTTTTAGGCACATCTTATTGAACCATCCACATAATGTTTCAGAACTAGAAAAACCAAATTAATACCAAGAAAATGATTTATTACTCATTCTTATTTAATTATAGTTATTATTCTTTAATTATGTAATTCTTCAACACTTAAATTTTTATTTCCATTAATTATTTCCTTATTTGTGTACATATCTTGGATTTCTTTAATATGCTCAAAAATTATCTGGTATAAGTGTGTTCCAAATATCTCCCAAACAGTATTGTCGACAATTACTCCATCTTGAATGGAATCTCCCCCTGAATCTAACAGCTTATCTGAACAAACATTTTCTAAATACATATTCACAAGTTCTCTTTGTTTGGGATCATTGTTTACAATACCTTTTGCTTTTCTATAATGATGTAAATATATACTTAGTTCGTTTCCTCCACCCACATTAATTACAGGAGCTCTAATGAAATGAAATTTTTTGCTTAGCATCTCTTCTGTTTCATGTATACCCATATACAAAACTCTTTCAGGTCTAATAATAACTTTTCTTCTCGTCTTGTCACTTTTTTTTGTTCCAGAACTTAACATTCTACATGTTTTACGATATAGAACAAACTCAATATTTGCCATCTTTTTCTTAATTTTTTTCTCAATTGTTGAATATTTCTTCAAATTATTTTTATCAGATTCCCACTCTAAAAAATGAAAATACATTGGAATCCACATTGCCCCGACTTTGTTTTTATAATAAGGATTGTTGGCTTCTAATAAATTTAAAAAATCCATTAAGTTATAATTTTTCAAGTTTGGAAATACAAATTCATCGGTATCTACGAATAACAAGTATTTTGTTTTTCCAATATTTCTTAGTAGGCAGTCCTGTATCATTGTTGTTTGTGCGAAATCCCAAACTTGTTTAAATGGAATTATTGGTAATGAGTATGGAATAATTTCCAAAACATTTTTGATATTAGAATAATAATTTATTATATTTCTTACATCTTCGTCAATGTCCAAGTAATTTTGATATAAATAAAATTTATTTGCTCCTAAGAATAAATATGAATTAATAAATTCAAGCATTAACCCTGAATTGTTAAATTTTTGTTTATTTCCCAAGTTTCCATTCTTTATTGGCTCTCCCCACCAAGGTCTCACACAAACAGTCAGCTCATGATTATTAGAGCTATTTTTTGGAATTTTTTTTAGAGTTATCCATATTTCTGATTTATTTGTGCTGTTTCCATTTTCCAAAATTGTTATCAAAACTTTCCTTGAAATATCCTCAAATTTAATTTCATTTTTTGCAATTTCGCAGAGTAAAGTCGATGATACATATTCTTTATTATGGTGCTCCTTATGAATCACTTTTTTAATAGTTCCTGTGTAAATATTTTTGTCCAAGATTATTGCACATTCCATTTCTATTCGATCATAAAAATTCGATGGGATAAGTGAATTTATTCGTATCCTATCTATTCTCCAATCATAATATGCTGAGTATATATAAACTTTAAACTCAATCAAATTACCATTTTTTTCCTGCTGGTTAATTTGAGAATGATTTGGAATTATTAGCTTTAGTTCTTTCCAATCTTGATCATTTTGTTCATTAATACTTTCACTGTAAGGTTCACTTATTAGCCTCCTTGAATGACTAACCTCTTGAATATTTTTGTTACTTGATAGCTCCTTTAGCATTAATTGAATTATTGAGTATAAGGATCCAATCACCGAAATGATCAATACCAAGATCCTAAAAATGACTTTACTTTGCATTTTAAAACAAGATAAAATGGTATAGTTCTCTCCAAGAAATTATATTCTAACTTTTAGAGAAATAATAGTTTCCAAAACAGAAAAGATGGTAAGCCCTTTCCATTCGAATTCTCTGATATTGATGTTTGGAAAATGATATTACAGAAAATATAGTGTTTTATAAATCAAACCCTGATATAATCGTTTGTTTTAACACATAAGAATCACTAATGAATAAAAATTTTAAATTAATCCTATGAACATTCTAAAAAAAAACTATTCAATTTATTCTAGGTGCAAAACTGCATGCAATGTTTTTAAAATAATAAAGTCATACCTGGATTTGGCGGTAGCTGTGGGGTTCTGAACATGAAGCTGATCTACATGTTGAATAATAAGATTAAAAAAATTAATCGAAATAAGAGAAATATAAAATTGAAAGGATTTCCATAGATTAGTTTTTGTTTAAGTTATTAAGCATCTAAAGATGGTTAAAAAGAAGAATAAGAAAAACAAAAAAGAAATAAATAAGGAAGTGCTTAAAAATGCAGGATTTGATGAAGGCGAGATTTGGAGGTTAGACTTCAAAGGTGAGGTGGAATTTGAAGAAAATGTGATTGGTAAGTTTACTTTGAATTAGTTGAAATAGATCAATTATATTTTATCTTTTAGACCAAAGTAGATTTGAAGTTCCTTTATTCGATTTGAAGGGTTACAGAAGTCAAAAAAAAATAGGTAAACCAATGGGACAAGATATTGAAATGGAAAAAAAACATGACTCAGATGATGAACGCGAAGATTCAGAAGCTTTTGATGCTGCTGCGGAGGACGATTTTGATGAATATGATGTTGAGCAACAAAAAGTTGATGAATCCAGATTTCTGCAAAAACGATTTGAATTCGAGGTTGATTATATGAAGAAACTCAGAGTATGGGAAGCTTCTTTTTTTATTCATACTAGTGAAAATCTAGAAAATACACCACAAGAATTCTTCTATGTTATTGAATTTGGGCATGTTAATCCAGAGAGAAACTACGAAGGAACTTTAAAGAGAATGATGGTTTATACAGCTGCGACTTTATTAAAACCAGGAGAAGTAAAAGTATTAACTTTCCCGATTATCGTTTGGCCAAAAAAGATCTTATATATATCGTATTCTGAATTAGAGATGTTTCAAATATCCATTAAGCTCTGGACAATTGGAACCTTTACTTTCAACCAACTGCTTGCTTCAGTCAAACTTACACTCAAAGATGTACTGGAAAACGATCCAGAAACTCATTTAATGTTTAAAAAGCATCTTCCTGCACCTTTGGGAAAGGATGGAAAACCTCGTAAAGATCTTAACCAAAAAAGTTTTGAAGTGCATAGAAGCAGAGTAACTTTACAGTTACAAGAAATTTTTGATTTTGATATTTCCTTGGAAAATTGGAGTTTTATTCCTAATAAGAAACTTCCTATTGAAATTAAAAAAGCACCCAAATTTTTGAGACTAAAGGTACCTTTAAATAATGATATAACTTCAGGAATGTCTTCTAGGAGTAAGTTGAAATGTAATAAATTTCTTTAAACATTAATATTTATCAATGCAGAAACTATGATTACTCCATATTCTACTGGAGGTTATTGGAAGTCAGTTTGCGAGTTTGTATTTACTGGAACGAGATGTCAGTTAAGAAATGCATATATAATAGTAGAAGTGTTAGCTTATTTAAAATTTGGACCTTCTGTAATAGGAGCTGCAATGATTTCTTTAGCATCTGTAGAAAGTTATCCCTTAGTTAAAACGATAATTAAGAGAATAACAATCGATATTTACAAGATTGTTGGAGGGGAAATCATTGGTAATGTTTTTTGCTATTCAAAGAGCACAGGCCAACCTAATGAAAATATTAGAAGTAGGCCGTCTCAAGTTGCTTCAGGAGCAGCATTGGTTTCTCAGTTAAATATAAATGAAAGGTATTTGGTCTTTAGGCTCTTCAAGTGTGATAATTTAGCTGCTGCAGATGGAGTAACGGGTACTTCTGACCCTATAGTAAAAGTTACTTGGGATGGAGTTGTTAATACATCTTCAGTCAGAGAAAAAACAAGGAGGCCAGTATATAACCAAAATTTGTACTTTCCTGTAAGAATTTTGGATCAAAGAGAACTTTTGATTCCAAGCTTTAGGAGAAAATGTTTACCGATCGACTTACTCTGTAAAGGCCCATTAAAGATTGAAGTTTGGAATAGAAGTGATACATCATCCATCTTATTGGGATCAGGAGAAGTCAATCTAAATAAAATTTACACCCTTGGAAAAGAAGATTTTAGATGTTTAGCTGAAGGGTTAATAGATAAACGATCTAGAAGAGCTGATGGGAAACCAAATTTTGATCAAGAAGGTGACAGAGCTGAAAACGATGATAATATTTTTGTCAACAATACTTTATATACACTTCCCTATAATACTTTAGTACTCAATATGAATATGTTACTACAATCAAAAGGATTTGGGAAGAGTGTTATAAAACCAAGTATTCATTTTGAGATGTTCTTTATTCCACCATTCCCTGCTGATGTTGTGATTCCTGCTCCACCATCAACTAAAGCAATCAGCAATATTTGGAAACAACTAGGAAATAGATGGAACCGTGATTTTCACAAATGGAAAGGGATTTATAAGCAATGGTTTTCATCTGCGCCTGATAAAAGAAATTTCAATGTATTACAGAGACATCCACAAACTGAAGAGATTTTTCCATTATGTTCATATATATCTCCTATTGCAGTTCCAAATTTGATATCAAATGAAGGAAGTTTGTTGCATTGGATTAACAATTTTATGTATATAACATTGGAAAGTCAAATTAAACCACCAGGGAAGATTCCAGAACTTACTCCTCCTAATTTGTTCTTATTATCAAAAAAGGGAAGTATTGGAGATCATGTATTAATGTTTTGTAGTTGTTTATTAGGGATCGGATTCGATGCATATGTATGTAAAGGTACAATCGAAAATGGGACGCTAGAACATATGTGGGTCATGACTAGACACAGATTTGGTCATGTTCAATTTTGGGAAGTTACAAATAAACAAAGATATGTACTTCCTTGTAGGTATGGAATAGATCCGTATTATTCAATGAGAAATCCATTTCAACAAAATGCAGAGGTCATGCCGTCAGTAAATAATGATAATAATGATGTAGAAGTTCCTGACGATAGCTCAAGGGTCGAAATGTTTGAGAAGGAAAGAGAATACTACAACGGGCTATATTTGCAGCAATGGTTTGAATGGTTGAAACAAACAGGGCAAGTTAAATATGTTGAAACGCATGCCAATGAAAACATGGGTATAGATATTTGGGGTGAATTTTTGGTTCCAGACATAAAAATTGATCCAAAAGAGGTAGAATACAATAATCCTGCTGAAGAAGATGAAGAAGATATTGGCAATCGAAAATCTGACAAAATTAAGTTCCAAAATACTAGTTTAGATATTATTAAAAAAGTTATCACAGAATACATTAAGAATATACCCATTATTCCAGATAAAAGATTTTTGACTCCAGAACTTATTTCATATGTACCCTATAGTACAATTGAATTGGTTTTTAATAATAGGCAAGTTTGGGGTAATCTGGGCAATCACCACCCTGCTTTGATCACATATGATTTAAATAATCCCTATAAATGGAGAACATTCTGTGGATCAAAACCAGAAAATATCTTCCAGGATTTGATCATAGAACCACCGCTGCAAGGAAGAGCTGTTGAAAAATTAGAAGAGTCAATATCAGTTTCAGTTGAAGAAAATATTGTATTAAACAGACAAAAATTGGGAAAGGATACATTATTCGATAGAAGCTCAGAACTTGAAGAAAGAATTAATGCTTATTTGACTTTATTGGAATTCAAATTATCTTTAGATCCTTTGTATGATCCTGGTCCTCCAGACAACCACACAGCATGGTCAGCTTTGAAGACTAAGGAAATGATCATTAAAGAAGAAAAAGAAATGAAAGAAAAACAAGAAAAGGAACAGAAAAAGATCCTTAAGATGAAGAAAAAGTCAAACTTTGAGGATATGGTTGTTACAAGAAAAATAACTCTAGGAAGCGAGGGTAATTATTCTGGTCAAGATCCTCAAGTTGACTTCTTTAATGCTAATTTCTATGGAAATCTTGAAAATAAAGCGGAAAGTAATCCTAATCATAATAAATCCAATGATAACTTAGTTCCCCAATGTTATACAAATATGGCAATAAATGCTTCTTATAATTCGAACAATCAAAATGCAGTAGGAAGGGACTTTAAATCAGAGTTCCCTTCATTACAGTATGATCAAAATTCACAACTTGCAACAAATAACTTAAATAATCAGAACATTAATATGAACAACTTTGGAAATAATGCCCAACAATTTGTCAAAAATCCTGTAAATAAGTCAGCAAACCCAAATAAAATGAGTTCTTATCATTCGTTTTTCGATAACTCAGATACAATTCAAACTAATGAAAATAAGACCCAAGCTTTAACTAAATCTCTGAAAGGAGACCAAAAATTCAATGTTTCGAATATTCCCCCAAATATTCATTCGGGTGCAAATATAATTTCAAAATCGAAAAGTAATGAAAATAATAGCTCATCATTTTTCTTAGGAGAAATTCCTTCAAAGAAAAATAATTTGGAAACTGACATTAAACAAAATATGGAGAATGAAATAATTGACCTTGAGGAAAAAAAATTATTAGAAAACGAAAAAGATTTAGAAAAGATAGAAAATGACATGAAGTATTGGAATGCTCTAGTCGATGATGAAATGGCAGATAATTTAGAAATTGAACCAGAATTGCCGGACGAAGGGGTAAATTTATCTAAAATTGGGATGAAGGCAAAAATCTCTAATTGGAAAAAACCAGAAAAGGAAAAGGATAAGGCAAATAAAGATTCTCAAAAAGAAAATATTCCGGAGCAAGAATCAGAAAGTAAAACTACCACAAGAGAGGACGAAAAATCAAAAAATAATACTCAAGCTAATTCTGAATCACAAGATATTGATGAGGATGAAGATATTGAACCTCCCCCTTGGAGGAAATTGAATAGACCCTTAAAGTACATTAATGACCAGATTTCAAAATGGAACTGGTATTACAGAATGGAACAGCTTTATTACGATTGGCAAGCCATTAATTTCCCAACATTTCCTATGTCAACATTTACTGGATTCCCTATTCATTTTTCTACAGCTGATCCCAATGATGTTCGATCATTTATTGTTGGTTCAAAAAGATTCCGAATTTTCATTGAATTACCACAAGATGAGGTTAGTTATTAATTCATTGAAATCGCATTTTTATTATTTGTCTAGGCTCATTTTTTTATCTATCCAAAAATATTTCCACTAGTTGGAGGAATATTATCAACTTGGGTATTTTTAGGGGTGCACATTCCGTGGACGGTAAGTTTTTGCAACTATAGGAAAAAATATATCAAATAACAATTCTTTAGAATATAAATGAATTGGAAACAAGAATGAAGAAAGAGAAGAAGAAAAATTACTTTAAAGATTAGTAATATCAACTTTTTAATATTTAAAAAAAAAAATAAATGTTATTTAGGTACTAAAACGATAGAGTAGATTTATATATTATTATATTAATTTATACTTGTCATAAATGCGAGCATGCAAATTTAAGTTATAAAAATAAAATATAATGAAAACTTGTAGATTTATTTTGCATAAATAGTTCAATTAGAAATTATAATCAAGCTGGAATTTCAAAGTTTTTCAATTTCAATGTTTTTACAGTCATTGTAATTGTAAAAAAAATAAATCAAATGTAATTCAAATGGATGAAATTATTTTTGAAATGTAAAAAACATTTAATTTTGTATTTTAATTTAATAATTTTTTCCATAAAATCTGGCAAAAGTCTATCGAATAACAACAATTTTACTCCAACAAGAGACTTTGGTACATTATTCAATTATAAAAACTTTCAAGAACTTAATAAAAATATACCAAATTCGGGAGAACTAAATTTATTCGCTGAAAACATTCAAGCAAATAGAATTTATGAAAAAAATGATTTCGAGAAGAAATTTAAAACCAAAGAAAAGAATACTGTAAATCGTACAAGAGGGTCTAGTACAAATGAACTACATAAATTTAGCAAATATTGGTTGAAAAAGCTCGGAATACCAAAGGAAGTACCACCTTCAGCATGGTGTAGTGAAGATGGTGTAATTGTGGGTATACCAATTACTAAAAATGTTTCTAAGATATTGAATGAAAAAATTAAATCAATTAATGGTAGGGAGGTTCCAGTTATTACCGAGGATTTTCTAGACAATTTTTTTGAGCAAAATTATAATGGGCAACTCTATTCTAAAGGTTTAAATATTGCATGCAGCGGAAAGGCTGTAATTTCGAATTCATTTTACGAAATAAGTGGTAAGTTTGAGGGAAAAAATAACAATTCCAAAAAATAAATTAATAGTAATTGTTATAAAAAAATTGTATAATTCTATTAATTAACAATTAGGAAACAAGAAAATTGATTCACTAATGTTAAACTTTCCAAAAAACAAAGACTGCGAATTTGTATATGAATTTATTACAGATAAATATAGGTATAGAGTATATAAAATAGATCCATTTGATAAAAGATTGTGGATAGAAGAGAAAGATCAAGTTAAAAATAGAAATGGAATTAGCACAAACAAGAATATTTCAAACGTAAGAAATGTAAGAACAGTTGACTGGGACTCAAGGTCTAAGAATAATCTGAATGATGAAATTGACCTTCCTTCAGCATTATCAATAATATCAGTTTGTATATCCAAAATAAGTGACGATTCTGAAGAATTTGATGACTTTCATTCTCAATGTTATTCAAATGCTAGATGGTATAAATCCGTAAGGGGAAGACTTTTGTACAGGTCTGAATCCGGAAAATTACAAGGAAAAATAGTCGGAGATGGTAAATATTTAATAGATAATGATTTAAGAGACTCTTCCATGTTTGGTATGTTGCTATCATCAATCTTCACAGCTGGAATAAAAAATAATATAAATGTCCCAAATGATGAAGATGAACATATTTTTTTCAATAAATTGGATGTGAAAGATAATGGAGAAAATACAGATTATATTAGAAAAATTTATCTTTGGCCAAGCTATTGTGAATACAAAACAAATTTAACTCAGAAAAATGATAATCAATCAGTTAATACCAATGAAAAAACCGGGATGAGAACAATTGAAAATGAATTTGAAAGAATGTCTATTATAGATTATTTCAATATCATAGTAAAAAACGGGTGTCCTGTGCAAGGAGTCAAGTTAAGTATACTTGTGAATATTGAAACTCTTCTAATATTTTCACTATCAGATGAGAAATGGAGCCTTCTTCCAAATATTTCCAATCAAAACATAACAATGAGATGTGCAATTAAGTTATACAGACAAAAGCAAACATTAGAATCTCAAGGATGTTTGCCTCCTAAATTAGATGACTCCAATACAAATAAAAATTTATATATTAATTCAGAACCAAAAAAGAGATGGACGGACTTTAACAGGGAATTTAACAATAAAGTTGAAAGGGAAGAGATCAAAACAAACCATAAAGAGTGGTCAGAGAGGAAATGGAGTGATTATTTTAATACACCAACAAGAAGAATGCTTATGGAGGGGCAATGGAGTTTTGATCCTAATTCAAGACTAGATCAAACTGAGGTTATTAACATTCAACCTAATACTGTTGGTTTGCGTTCTGAAATCACTGGTAAATCAATTTTGAACACTCCGAAAATTGGAAGAGAAAGTATCAGTGGAGGATCAGGTAATAAATCATATTTGTTATTCAATAAGGAAAATGCTGAAAGTTTGAATAACCAAAACTTACAAAAAAATTTTCCTGAAAGTCTTGGTAATGGAGAAAATGACCAATTTGTGTCAAAATCTGATTCAAACTTGTATAGTAGAAGATTGCCTAGCGAACCAATGATACATTCAGTTTTCCAAAACATTTTATGGAGAGATTGGTTGATAAGATATGCACCACTTGTCGGAAATAATGGTAACTTTGTGAGAGTTGGAACCAATTTTGCTTTTGCTTTTTTAGGAGAATCTTACGTTGAAGAAGCTGCTACTCTGGGGTTTTCCTACGATAGGGCAATTTTATCGTATTTATCAGGAAAAAGGTTAGCCCAACTTGGCAGATTTTTAACTTTTGGATATACCCAAGGTTTATACGGAGTAAGAGTTGATAGATCTTCAACAATTAATGCATGGGGAGTTGATTTACAAGCTAGATACTTTATTTCATCAACATTGGTTTCTTTTGGTTTAAGAGAATATGCACAACATATTTCTGTTAGAGAAATAGGCCTATCTTTGAGACATAGTTTCTCACAAAAAGAGGTAATTGTGGGACAGCAATTTTCAACAGAGGTAAGTTTAATGGTTTATTGTTTGCTATCAAAATTCTAATAATTATTCAGGCAATTGCATCCTTCAAAACTTTATTTGTTGATGTTGCAACTAATGTTAAAAATAAATCATATGGTTTTGCATTTGGATTAAGAGGATATCAATTTACGGTTGTAAGAAATTTTTCGACAAGAACAACTGATTTTTTAGGTAATTGGGGAAATGGGTGGCAACTATTATTAAGTTCAACATTTCCTGGGAAAGATGACCCAACAATTGTTACTAGAGCTGGAGCAGGAAGATTAGGAAGATCTTTCGTTTTAGCAGGGGCAGGGATTGGCCGAGATATGGTTCCAATAGTATCCTTTCAAACTCAACTTGATGATGTTGGAGTAATTCTTGAGTTTAGCCCTAGCATTAATGAGAGAATATTTGCTTATGGCATAGAAATTAGTAAGTTGAAAAATTACTACTCTGAAGTTCAACTTCAGAAGAAAAAATTATCCATTATTCCTAATTTCCAACTAAAACTTTAGATCATTTTGCATATTTTTGGGAATCAATATTTTCTGCAGAAAGGGTACCGGTGCCTATTGTGCTAGGAATTGAACCTAAGGAGTTAAGCAACGTAGTATTTGGATGAGCAAAGATTTAAATAAATATAAGATCGTGCGAATATCAAAATATGAAAGATAAGGAAAAAAAATGTTAGTTAATAGAAATTATTAGAAAATAATTCATTATTAATAAGGAAGCCACATTCTATCTTTAATATAATTGAGGATGTTTTCCCTATTATCCAAAGGTAAATCTGGGCATACACTCTTATTGATGATGTTCATTTCTTTTGCTCTAAGAATAATATCAGCTGCAATTGATGCAGAAATTTCTCTTCCAACAGAAGCAGTAAGCGGTGGGAATAAAATATTAGAATTGGAATCTATATGAATAAAGTTAGAAACTGAGTATGCCGCTTCAATAAAGCAAATATCGGGAATGTGAGAAAGCTGGCCGATTTGAGCAGCAAGACCAATTCCAGGAAACACATACATATTGTTACACTGAGATGGAATAAACTCGGTGCCATCAATTGCCTTGATAGGGTTCATTGGACTCCCACTAGCAAAAATAACTTTACCATTCGTCCATTTATACGCGTCAGAGGCATTACACTCTGCTTTATTGGTAGGGTTGCTTAGAGCGAAAACAATTGGTCTTTCAACATTTAATGCCATAGTCTTGATTACTTGTTCATTAAAAATTCCCCCTTGGCCAGAAACACCCAATAAAATTGTTGGTTTAACCAATTCAACAATTTCTACCAAGTCAGTAATACTCCTGTCAATATTTTTCCTGATAAAAGGCACTTTGAATTTGTCTAAACTATTTAAATCTCTTGAATTGGTTATTAATCCTTTAGAATCAACAAGCCAAAATTTCTCCAATGCAGACTGATAAGGTATTCCCTTAATTTCCATAGATTTAATAATTAAATTAACAATACCAATTGATGCAGAACCAGCTCCACAAATAAGAATTCTTTGATCTTCGAAATTCTTCCCGGCAATTTTAAGTGAGCTAACTAAACCTGCTAAAACAATACTTGCAGTACCTTGGATATCATCATTAAAACAACGAAATTTATCTTGATAGATATCCAAAATATCAATTGCTCTTGAAGTTGTAAGGTCTTCCCATTGAAGAACGGTGTTTGGCCACCTTTTGAAAATTGCTTTAGTGATCTCATCCATCAATGGAAAGTATTCATCATTATCTATCCTTTTTTCGCAAATACCTAAATAATATTTATCGCTTAAAATATCATTAGTATTTGTACCGATATCTAAGGAAATTGGTAATACTTTAGAAGGGTCTATTCCACCCAATGTAATATATAATGATAATTTACCCATTGGAATACCCATACCATTAAGACCAAGGTCGCCTAATCCCAAAATTCTCCCACCATCAGTTAATACAATGATTTCTATATCATCGCTTTTAAAGTCTTTTAAAATTTCATAAATGCGTCCTTTATGAGATTTATTCAAGTAAAGGCCAGAACCTAGCCAATTCCTAATGGTTGGATTCCTTGAAAATTCGATACAACCTTCACCAACAGTAGGCGTGTATACCAAAGGAGTTAAATCTTTAAAATATTTATCAAGAAGAGAGTGGAAAAGAATAAAGGATGAACTTCTGATATTCTCAAGAAAAGTATACTTGCCAATATTTGAGTCAATTTTGTTTATTGCAGTCCATAGTCTGGAAACTTGCTCATCAATAGTCTCATACTTCGCAGGAAGCAAACCTTCAAGTCCGTATTCCTTTCTTTCCTCCATAGTGAAACTTAACCCCTTATTATAGAAGGGGTTTCTTAATAATTCAATGCCTTTTAATTCAATTGGTTTTTTTCTGAGCGAAGGAGCCATTTTGAAATATTTATTATTCAAGAAAAAAAGATGTTTTTTTGTACAAATAAATAATCTATGGGTTGCTTTCCTAAATACTGAACTTGCCGTAATATTAACAAAGTTTTTTGTTGGAATTAATAATAGTTTTGATAATATTTTTGAGCTTATTTTAATTTAGAATAACTTAATTTTTGTTTGTAATGTTTGAGATCTTTGAACAATTAATGTACTCAAATTCAAACTGGGGAAATATAGATTAGTTTTGAAAACCTTTTATTTCAAATTATGAATTTTCAACGAATATTTATCATGGATATTACAGCTAAAATCGGTTTCGTTAAGTTCTTTTTAGATGCGCGCATTTACCCGCCAAAACTTTTTTTTTAAGTGCATGAAAACAAAACTAAGAAATTAATCAAACATATCTAAAAAAGAATTCTTGCCTTTTGAATGTAGTTATATACAAATTCAGGGCATTGTGACATATTTATACAGCAGTTTGGGTAAATTGAACAGAATTCTTCCATTTTATTTTTGAAAGTATGCTCGTAATATTTGTGCTCTCTATAAATAATAGAAAATTATTTGATTATTAGCGAATAGTCAATTAATATTAAATAAATTAGTCTAATCTTACCTTTCCTTTGCCTCTTTATCCATAATTTCAGTGACTTCATTGAAAAGTTGTCCAAACCTTTTATCTATGTGTCCTGCCATTAATTCTGTTGCCTAAATTTAATGGAATATTGATTGTTATGTAAAATTAATTAACTTACATTTCCTATATCATCAAATTTTTCTTTTGCAGGTGAATAAAATGCTCTTTGTTTGTTCATTTTTTCTTCTAATACTCTATCTCTTTGCTTGATTGCTTCTCTTCTGATTGAATTTCTCCCATCTTTTCTTTCTTTTACCGCATCATACCACATATCATAAACTCTGAATGGTTCTTCTCTTTTCCACCTAATGAATGAATTATAATTATCAATTTTGTTTAATGCTTCTCTTGTTTTTGGACTTGGAGTTGTTGTTTTTGACATTTTAATATCCCATAAATTGTCTATCCCTTCCCAAATGCTGTATTGAAATATCTTAATTAAAAATATATTATTAATTTTAACATTATCACTTACTAATAAGGCTTTAATGGAATTGAGAAAGGCTGTTTTGTCTTATTGCCATATAACTTTTTTTAAGAAATAATATTTGTAATCTCAATAATATAATAAACTTACTGTATTGTTATAAATATCATTATACTCCTGAGCTGATGCTGAAAGTAAAATATAAGAATCATACAAATCACCAACTTTTGATGTAACTTTCTAATATTAGGTAAATTATATAAGCTATTAGAATACTAATGATTCATCTTACCGGTGAAGTAATATTTAAACTCTGCAAATACTCTTGAATCCTCTCATGCTCATCTTGGTGATTCGCTCTAGTTTCCTAAATTTTTAAAAAATTAAATAAGGTGTTAGAAGTATTTTTTATTGAATATAATCATACCTTTAGTAACTCCTCTACATTTTTAGAATTTAAACTTTGATTCGTAAAGTCTTCTTCACCTGAATTTACTGAAAAGTCCTTTATATAGTGATATTTCTAGATGTTAAAATTATTGGCACTATAGCTTACCTCTGGAAATGCATTTCTCAGCATCTCTCTATCATCTTGTTTGATTACTGTAATATTTTTACCAAGATTTACAGCATTTTTCGTCTATTTATTATTAAGCATTATCAAAATTCTTGTTTATTTTACTTACCTTATTTAGCCCATCCAGTATTTTTGCTTCATTCCCTATGCTATCCTTTTGATAAGGGAATGAGAAATATTCAGGATTTTCGTCAAAAATGGGCTCTGGGATCTGATAATCATCTTGAAATTCATTAACCAAATTAGATTGAATCATATTGCCATAAACATGCGTTATGTTTTTTGCTAAATCTATAAATCCTCTTTTAATGTCGTAATCTTCTTTTGCATTATTTTCTTCAAAATTGTTTTCTTTACTGGCAATTATATCAGTATCGGATGTATCTTCCCAAATTGGATAGTTGCTTAAACTAAATTGAAAATAAAAAAATTAAAAAAATAATCAAAGCCAACAGATTAATTAAAATACTAACCTTTGGTAAGCTTCACTTGTTATTAAAGTAGTATAGTTTTTTATCATTTTATCGTCCAAATTTAATTTAATTGGTTCTATTCTATCTTGAACTCTAACATGCGTAGCTTTATTTTTTTCTGTGCATCTTATAATGATCAAAAGTGTCATAAACTGTAAAATAAATGACAAAAATAAGTTAAGTTTTTTTTTAAACATCTTCCATTTTATTTTGTTTCCTTTAAAATAATGCATCTTTAATATATATTATTCACCCCACAATACTCTTTGATAAAATTAGACTCAAAAGGACGAAATTTATATAAACAGACCCTATTATTTTTAATGCAACTAATTTAACTTTAAATATTTTTAATTTCCGGAAAAGGTTTAAAAACTTCTCTAGATTCATTTATTTATCAATTTTTCAGATTTTTGACTACATATTTAAATACATGCACATTGGCGCCTTAAGTTTGATTTACGTTACCCTCCGAATTAAATATTAACAAGAAAATCAAACAAGTTAAAACAAAAGTAGAATAATACTATTTAATTGATTCTGAGTTATTAACATACAGTAGAGGCTTTTTTGAACAGGTTTGAGGGTTTTATTTTAATTCCTAACAACCTTTAAGAAAATAAACAACTTTAATATATAATTTACTGATTAAAACTGTACTAAAATCTGTAATTAAAACCAAATAGAAGATTATGATATAATATTGTATTAAATTAGGAATACAAAACAACAAAATGCAAGCATTAACGAGCAACGAAGGACCCACGACACTTAATAACAATGTGGATGATGATATTCAATACATTTGGAGAAGGAATTGTCCATATCTATATGATACAATGCTATCTTATACATTGGAATGGCCAACATTGACTATTGATTGGCTCCCAAATTCTTATAAATCAGCAGATGGCAGTTATTCTGTTCACAAAATCATCTATGGAACTCATACTAGCGACCAAGAACCCAATTATTTGATAATTGCTGAAGTTCATATTGGTGACTTGGAAGCTAATGATGATTTAATGAATGTTGAAAGCTTTGCTGAATATTCATATAATCCAGAAAACACAAACATGAATATTGTTCAATTTGAGGTAAAGGCAAAATTAAATCACCCAGAAGAAGTTAATAAGGCATTACATATGCCAGAACATCCATTTATTATTGCCAGTAGAGTTGTTAATGGTGATATTTTAGTTTTTGATTATTCTAAGCATGAGTCATTCCCAACTGATGAATTTGTGCATCCCCAGCTTCTTCTAAAAGGTCACTCAAAGGAAGGGTATGCAATGGATTGGGGAAATAGTACTTCAAATGATTATTTGATCTCAGGCGGAAGCGATCGCATTATCAATCTTTGGGATTTTAATAAAAATACTAATGGGATTCTGAACTCAAGTGCAAAAAATCATTTTATCTATAATAATAAAGCTGATCCAGATTCACAAGAATCATCTGAATATTCTCCACCCATTTTGGAGCCAATAAAAAGTATCTCCTGGCACAATTCTGATGTTAATGACTTAAAATGGCATCCTTCTTCTCTATCAGTATTTGGGTCCGTATCAGATGATGGAACTTTTGCTCTTTGGGATCTAAGAAGTTCATCCGAAAATTCCCCAAGTCTATTTAAAAATACAGTATCTGGAATCAACACTCTTTCTTTTAACCAATTTGTTCCTACCATGGTTTCTACTGGTAATTTGGATGGAATTGTTCAAATTTGGGATTTTAGGAATCTTAATGAAGAACTATTTTCATTCAACCTTCATTCTAAAAAGCCTATCATTTGCATGGAATGGTCTAAATGGTCTCCAAATATCTTAATGACAGGAGGAGTTGATAACAAGGTAGTTGTATGGGATTTATATAAAAACCACAATCCTAGTGAAAATAACGCATATTTACAAAATGGTCTCGAAAATATCAATCAGAACAACCAAACATATGAAGATCCTAACAAGGCTCATTCTCAAAAGGATTCCTTTGATCCAAATGCTATTTTTATCCATTATGGACACACAGCTCCTATTACAAGTATTTCATGGAATCCAAATGAGCACGGAGACCCTCTTTTAGTAGCATCCGCTTCAGAAGACAACACTATTCAATTCTGGCAATTTTCTGATACTTTCCTTAGTTAATTCAAATAAGTAATTATTAATTAATATCAATTATAAATCATACTAAATTTTTTTTTAAAAGAAAAAATTTTCCCAATTACTATCCTAACTTCTGAATTCTAACGATTAAAGAAACTTAAAATAGTTTTCTATTTCCTTCTTACTTGTTTTTTTACCTTTCTTTGTCTCATCATCATTCTTTTCTTTTTTATCCTTGGTCTTTTTTTGAATGGATCCATCTTTATCTTTTCTTTTTCCACCAAAACTATTTTGGTAGAAATTAGTATATGTACGAGAAATCCCTGTACCAACACTAACCATTTTCCCAACTGAAATTGAGCTTGCTGGGCTTTTTAAATTATCTAAAGCGCCTCTCAAGCATGCTTCTGTCAAAAATTTCATACTAGTTTCAAATGACATCTGCAAGAATGGTGAAACATTGTATGAAATTGTTCCCATTCTATTGAATACTCTTAATTTTCCACTTGCTGTAATTGAATCACTAATCAAAGTCAAATGTCTATAATCAACATTAATTCCATACACTGAAAAGACGTTCCTTAACTCGTTGATAATACAATGCCTGGCAGCTTCAACACCATAATATTTATATACTGTTTGAATATCATTGAATCTAATTTTATCGTGATTAATGTAACGTGGCGAAATCTTAAAAATATGCCCTACATTGGTTCCCTCCACGGTAACTTCAAACTGAGACAAACTTTTGTCTGAAGTTTCTTTCTGGTTCCTAGTAATTCTTGCATTTTTCAAACATGAAATTGACTGGATATTTGTCTTTAAAATACAATTTTTTAAGACAGGTAAGAAATCAATATAATGTGGGCATCTTATAACCGGCCACCCCAATTTAATACTCAAAATATTGGTTTTTCTATCAATGTTAAAATCAATGACATGTTTTAATACATCTTTAGTCAAGATTTTTAAGTTTATGCATGGTATTTTTGAATCATTCTCCATTAGATTTTCACCAGTAAAACTATTCCTTGCACTTAAACTCCTCCTAACTAAATCTCCATCTTCTTCACTTCCAGATTCATCATTCTCATTAGCTTCTTCAGTAAATTTTCCATTATTCATTTCAGTTTCTTCATCACTATCATCTTTACCATTTTCCTCCTCGGAAGTTGATGATGAAGATTCTACCGATGAATTATCATCATCATCGTTTTTATCTTTATCATCTCCATCCATTTCATTATTCATATCATTATCTACATCATCAATTTCTTCCTTTTTAGTATTATTTCCACTGTCATCCTCACTCTTTGGTTCTTTTTTGCGATCAGGCCGAGACCCTCCATCAAAATCATCTTCATATTGTCCTAATTCTCCTCCTTCTCCTCCTCCTCCTCCTCCTCCAAAAGAAAAGTTACCTTTTTGAATCATTGAGTTCAAAGCACCTTTGAAAATCCCAATGTTTCGATCACTATTGTGTCCCAAGACGTATTTTGAAACAAATTCGTCTGTCTCATCATTTTCTTGGTTGGAAAATTTGCTACTTCTTATCGATGAAATTGTGTACATGTTATTTACCTAAAAATTAAAGTTATTAATTAATTTCAATAGAGATATTTTATTTTAATATTTTTGGAAATTAAAATATTATTAATTACAAGGAGATTTCCATCAAAATTCATTTTTTCTGAAAAAAAAATTATTAAAATATAATTTAATTATATCATATTTCAGAAATAGTATAGTTTTCTCCATCATTCTGTTAATAAATCTCCAAAATTAGAAATTTGACAACTTTACAGAAGAACGAAAGTTTTAATATTATTTCATCATTAATAATGAATTTAAATTATATTTTAAAACCAAAGAAATCTTATAACTAATATCTCGAAGAATTAAGCCTTATTAGGGTTAATTGAGTAAAATTAGTTAAAAGAATTGACTTAGAGTTTAATTTAAAAAAAATTAATGAATGCCTCCGAATTATAATAAATAACAATAATTTCCAATAATAATTATTTAAAATATCTCCCAGAATTAAACTTACATTTCTCAAAAAAGGTTTAATACATTTTGAAAGAGTCAAATTCATTAAAGATGACATATTGTAATGAGGTAAAGATTGACAAAATACTTCCAAATCTGAAAATTGGATAGAAATTTCGTAATTCCAACAATATGCAGATTTTTTGTGGGATGATTTAAATTTTCCATCTTCATCATATACTATTGAACTTTCAACTCCAACATTTTCAATAATATCTGACAATGGGATTGATTTGAAACAGTCCAAAACCTTTTCTGCATAATTAATAAAATCTTTATTGTCATTTTCTTCATCAGCAAATTTGGATGATTTATCTTTCTTTGAATTAATATCTTTCAATAATGGGATAAAAATGTATGGAGTTTTTGAATCTCCTCCTGTTTGAAGTAATTCTTTAAGTCTTGGAATACCCAAAGTAACGTTAGCAGCACCGTGACCTGCCAAGTGAAAAGTATTAAGAGTCATTTGTGTGGCCGGTTCTCCAATAGATTGAGCAGCAAGACAACCAACAGCTTCTCCTGGAGAAATTTGAGTTTTCATATACTTTAGACGAAGTAATTTCTCCATGTTTAACATGGATTCGTATTCTTCAGCACTATATTTATCATTAACTAACGAGTTTCTTGATTTTCTTTTTCCTTTGAAAGAATAATTGTTGTTTGAATAATATTTTGAATCACTTGAAATTCTAGTAAGCTTTTGGATATTTGTCTCAGATAAGCTATTAAGGAATAATTCTGAAACTGATCCTCCATTTAAGATTGTAGGTAGTAATGAATTGACAGTCATTTCATTTAAAGATGTAGATGAAACATTTTCAACATCAATTGCATTGGTCTTATTATTATCCTCTGATATATTTAAGTTATCAAAACAATCCCTTTCTACTGATTTTTTTACTTTTTTGAAAGATTTTTCATCTGATAAGATATTTTGGTTTAGACACGTCTTAAACAAATTTTGCCTATTTTCATATTTGAATACCTTCTCAAAAGAATTATTCAAAAATTTATTTCCCATAGATTCTTCAAATTTCACATCTCTTTCCAACAAAGTTTTATTTCTAACTAGATCCTCCAATTTGGACAAATAACTTGATTTAGAGACATCGATTCCATCATCACCATATATAAATTGAACAATTGTATCGTCTTCACTTCTAACAGTGCCGTCATAATTAACAATCATACTTTCCAATCCTTTTAATATACATCTTTGCAAATATCCAGAACGTGCGGTTTTGACTGCAGTATCAACTAAACCTTCTCTTCCAGACATACAGTGAAAGAAGAATTCTTGAGCATGAAGACCGTCCAAGTAACGATCTGTAATCAGACCTCCTGCTCTAGAACCCAAATCATAAGTAGCAAAAGATGGTAAAGTCTTCATACTTGGCATAATTGGAACCCTTCTTCCTTCAAGTTCTTGCTGACCTAGCATAACACAAATCATATTATAATTAACTCTTGACCCTTTTGCTCCTGTTAAAACCATAGAAGAAAACCCATTATATGGAAAAGGGAACTTAGAAGAAGATCCTTTTAATAAGTTACCTAACTTTGATGTAATATCTCCTAATCCAATCTTTGAAATTGCATCCATGATTTTTAATAGAGAATCTTTCTTAGTATTAAGTTTATTGCCTATCAAAGACTCTAATTTACGTCTTGTTAGTTCATTTGGATATGCAAAGAAATCACCATGGTTATTAAACTCATTTTCTTCGTCATCGAATTTGTCTTCAATACTTTCTTCCATTTTACCAATAGAGAGCCAACTACCATCGTATAAAATAGCATCATGGTTTGAATGAAAGTCTTTTGAAGGATCTGAATCTTTATTTGAGTTATTGGTAGACACATCTTTTGGGAAAAGTATCCCAGAGTCGTCATGAGTGAACTTATCGGGGTTTTCTTCGACTTTAAATAAACCATCGATGCTAAGTCTTTGTTGTTTTAATGATTTAACAAGTTCTAAAAGCAAAAGCTTCTTTTCTAGTTTATTATTGCTATTTTCACTAAAGTTTCTGATCGTATCAATTAGTACATCAAGAACTGTTGATGTCAGATTTTTATTGTCTGAAAAGTCAACCAACTCTGAAGGATTGATTTCCAGATAATTATCGTTCTTTTGCCCTAGTTTGGAAATTTTGGAAGAATACTTGTCTTTCTTCAAATCTCTCAATTCCAATATAGCTTTTTTAGTTTTTTCAAATTCATTATTTGAATTGAACCCTTTATATATATCAAATTTCTCTGAAAAGTAAGTTTGGTTATTTAAATCATTCTTACCACCAATCTCCTTAAAAATATAATATTGAAATGCCTCTTGTATGAAGACAGAAGCATGGTTATATTTCTTCATTAATTCAATACGCTCAGATTCTGCTTGGGGAGTGAGCAACATATCGCTAATACTACAAGTAAAACCTCTCATTTGAAGATAAACCTGTGAAAGGTTGAAAATAGCAGATAAAAGTTTGCCTCCAATTAGAGGACCAACAAGCTCTGTACATAAGTGAACTAAACAGTACGAGTTGGATCCGATCTGGTTCTTATCAATGACTCCTTGTAAAAGTTCACTGTTTCTGATAATTACTACGGCCTCTTCCTTCTCTCCATCTTCTTTTCCGTTCCATGAATCACCAGGAGTTCTACTCTTTGATATTAAATTAATCCCTGCATATACACTTGGTTCAGTGCTGACAAGGTTATATAGTAAAGTTTTCAAGAGAGATGTAAATACTTGTTTTCCTGTCCACAAATGGATTGGTTTGATAATTGTTGGTGGCTCTAAGATTAAATTATTAAATATATGTGAGTTATGGATATTTGAATGGATTTTAAAATCGGTTTTACAAGATGAATCATTTTTTGGTATGTTTTTTGGAGCAATACAAGTATCCAATGAATCAAGAGAGAATTCAATTTCAAAATTACCATTTTGAACATTGCTATTTAGGTTTGATTGATTTCTCAGAATACATTCATCAATTTTGACCTTTCCTAAGGGAGAATTAACTTCAGAAAATCTGTTATTTGATCCAAATATAACTTGACCTTGGGAAGAATAAATCATAGGACTTGTTGAAAGCGCAGAAGATTTCTTGTCAAATATAAATGACAAAGATGTATATAGAAGGTGAAAGTATTCTTCCCTATTCAAGAAGGTTGATTTAGATGTTAAAAATGCACCTCCAATACAAGAATCTTGAATTAATCCTCTAAGTGGTTCACCACTTTTTGGAACTGAATATTGCCTGGAAGCATCCATAATATATTTTGCTTCAGATCTAGAAAAAAGGGATTGAGGAAGATGAAGATTCATTTCATCACCGTCAAAATCTGCGTTATAAGTACCACAATTGACGTAATTTAGCCTCATAATGTTATCTTTTGGTTGTATTCTTATATAGTGAGCCATAATACTAGGTCTATGTAGAGTAGGCTGTCTGTTCATTAATACAATATCTCCATCAATCAAGTGTCTATAAACAATTGGATGATGGTTTCCCAAAAATGGGTTTGAAGCTGATAAAACAGAAGATAAAAGCAATCTGGCCTTTGCTTTTCTCTGATTTTGATCTAATCTTGATAAATCATAAAGAATTCCACCTAATAAAAGTTTATTTGCACCTGGATATAAATTTGGGCCATTTTCAACCAAGTTGGCCATTAATGAGACATTATGAGTACCAACACGTTCTGGGATAGTTAAGTTCAAAGCAAACATAAGGGGGACTCCTATTTCATTGGTATCAAGATATGGATCAGGTCCAATAACAGTTCTAGCTGAATAATTAACTCTTTTTCCCATCATTTTCTGACGGATTACGCCTGCTTTTTTCTCAAGCCATTGCCTAATACCTGGAGGGGCTGATGATGGTTTGAAGCTTTTGCTCTGATCCAAATACATGTTAACCTTTTCTTGTAATGAAGATACGTAAGAAATCAAGTTGTTTGAGTTAACTTCAATTTCTTCTTTAATTGTTTTTGTCCCCTTTCCAGTTTTGGAACTGTCCTCTCCTTCAATTGAAGATTCATTAGTATTTTCCTTTCTTTGTAAATCAACATAGAACTTCAGCCTGTCATTCGCAGTTAGAATTTCGAGAAGTCCTGAAGTTCTTGGATGCAATAGTGATATATTTCTTCCTATAGCCATTCCAAGAGGTCTAAATTTATTTGCAGAAACAGGAACTGTAAACATAAAGAACGCTTCCCAACCTAGGGATTTACATATAGGGAATATAAATTCGAAGATTTTTCTGTTATTTTCCCAAATATTTTTAATTATTGGCACTATTTGAAAAGCCTGAAAATGTTGGGTAATCATTCCTCTTCCTTGTTTAGTATGAGACTTAGCCTCTTGAGGAATATTCATTGAGAAGTCATCATAATAAGAACGTTTAAACAACTTTGCTGAACTTTTATTTTTAGTTTCTGTATTCTTTTTCCTTTTCTTAGATTCATTACTCTGTTGACTGCTGCTAATAGAGCCTTCTTCCTGGTTGTCAGAATCACCAGAATTATACGAATCTGGCTCTTTACCACTTTCAGATCCTGAGTCACTATATTCACTCCTAGTATCTTCTTGATTTAAGCTTGAGCTCCAAGTACTTCCTAGGCTTACTGGGGGTTTAGAGCCTTCAGGCCAAGAAAGAGTAATACCAATTCCAAGCTGAGATTCTTTGACTCTGCCTTTAAATGCATTTCCACAAGAACTGCAAGAAGAGTGTTTAGATGCTTTATCTAAAAATTCTCTTTTAATTCCTTCCCAAATTTCCAGTGAATAACTGTTAGACGCAATCCCATCGGTTGATTGCGCATCATTTACATTGTAAATTTCCAAGTCTTTGGAACCTACATTTGAATTCTTTCCAATGGACTCAAACCTTTTTACATAACCATTACATACCTTTTTTGAAAGTCTTATGCAACAACAGTGCCAACAGCAACATTTTAAAATTCTGACCAAGTTTCCCAAAAAAAGAGGATGAAATACGGGAAGCTCCAATTCAATGTGGCCTATATGACCTGGGCATTCATTTCTACTTCCACATGTTCCACAGAAATCTCTGTTACTTAATGGCCCCATTCTTAAATCATGCAAACCACCAACTTTGCTTTCACCAGTAGACTCAAAAGTTGTTGTTGAGGTTACATGACAAACAGAAAGCTTTTTAACCTCGGATGCTCTCAAAAGGTCAAATGAGGCACTGTGAATGTCAGAGCATATTGGTGCTGAATTCATTTTCCGATATTTTTATTCTTCCAAACTGATTACCAAATAAAATGATTAACAGGCAACTCTTCTCTATTTTACAATAATCTCTATTTACCTTTTTAGTTTGACCCTACCTGATATCCATCCATTTCTTTTTTATAAAGAAAAAAACGGAATTAATCCAGTTTTTAAAATTCAACTTTACTATCTTATTAAAATGGTCATTCATAACTAGTTCAAGGCGGCAAATACGGGCGCCATGCATTCTTTCTGATAATTCCAGAGTTGCCTAAGACAAGTTGGAAAAATAAATTACATGTGAAATAACAAGAAAATACATTTGGGTCAATTAAAAGGATTGTTCAAATATTAAAATTCACAAATTAAAATTCATGAAAAACACAATCTTATTTTGCAGATAAATACTAAGGCCACTTAGAAATCACAGCCTAAAATAATTTAATATATTAAAAAACACCTAAGATGGACAAGAGTTCATTAAAAATACAAAGATTATAGAGCAAATTAAGTCTAACATAGCTGATATTAATTTTACTTTGGATTCTGTTGTTAATTTGTGATGATTGATGTATAAATTTTGTTACAAAATTGAAAATTTGGTGATTTAAAGTAATTTGTTAATTATAAAGTAGCTTTATAACTTGAAATAATGCTATAAAAGGGAATTAATATTCAGTTGATCCAAGATATTAGCTTATTTTTAGAATTATTTATTCACTGTTAATTAAATAAATTATTATGGTGAGATAATACAAAATATTATTAAAAAATTATTGTTGATTTCAAGATTAAAATACAGGGAATTCAATATCTTGATCAATCCCTTTTAATATATCTCGGAAATATGGTTGAGTATTTATTGACTCAAGTTTTCTGTATGCATAAGACCTATAGTCAAAAACTGAGTTAGAAGAGTTATTTGATCTAATGTCAGATTTGCAAATTCCCCACAGCCCCCAAAAGATATTCGAAATAACCATGCAAATTTTTACAGCTTTTACGTAAGATTTAATGGTTAAAGATGAGTCAGAATTTTCAAATTCAAAAGCTTCTTTTTTTTCATGATTAATACATTGGTAATTATTTTCTAATTCGTCTTTCTTAATACCTAAATTAGTATTACTAACAGCTTCATCTTTCTTAGATTCAAATCTGTTTTCTTTAAATTTATTACTTGATAGACCTGCAATATAATACTTTAAAAATTCAGAAATCGTTTCATCATTTGGCAGATATTCCCAATTACAGGTAAATCCTGCCCATTCACATAAATGATTTCCTATATCAAACACACATTCCATTGTACCAGAAAACTCGTAATCAATAAAAGTGTAATTATTATTCAAGGTTTCAATTATATTTCCTGGGAGTAAGTCGGAATGAGAAACAACAATTGAGCAAGTTAACTTGGAAAGAGTGTCAGAATATAGGCTTTTCTTTAATTTACAGATAAGAATTCTTAATTTTTCAAAATTAATACAAGTTTGGTATTTGCCATGATTTAGTTTAAAAGATTTTTCCGAAAGAGATGCCCATTTGTCCAGAGTGGGCCATAAAATAGATATAGACTTGTTAGATTCAGAATACGGTACGTCTCCCAAGCTTTGATGAATTTCGGAATTATATTCCAAACAAATATTTTCCAAAATATCTTGAGAAATTTTTATCGAGTGTAAACTTGCAATTTTTTTTGCAACCTGAATATATGTTTTTCGATTTCTAAGATCCTCTACTTCTAAAGTCCTACCTTCAACAAATTCTTCTATTTGCCCTCCTTGAAAATATTGTAGTATTGGTTTAATGATTCCTGCATTTGCAAGTAAATTCTGAATTAATTGTTCACGTTTTTCATTTACAAAGATTTTTCTTTCTTCAGAATAAAATCTAACTTTAAGGTTTGAAATCAAAATATTCTTATTTACCCTTTTCATATCTTCACAAAACGAATCTATTGAAATTGAAATTAAAACCAAAATATTAGATAAGCCACCTGTCAGAATTTTGGACTTAATTAGCTTATCAGGATCGCAACATTTACATATTCCAGTTTTGAAGAGCTTCCATGACACTCTTTCAGCCTCCTTTAGCTTACTTTCTAACAAGTTTGTATTCCAAGTCATTTTAAAGATAATTTGAAATAAATGACAAAATGTGATCAGACAATAAAATAAATTTTTATTGTATTTCTTCAGAATAGCTATATTTATGCCGTAATCAATCTTATTAATGTTCGGAATATCATGTATAAATTGATGTATACAAATATAAGCCAATAAGTTTTATTATTAATACTGCTTTAAAAAATAGAGGAATTAAAAAAAATATTGCCGAACTCCATATAAAATAACTCACAATTCTATTTTAAGCAGTTATCATACAACAGTTTGTTATTTTTTCCCTCCTTCCTCTTCTTATAGGCTTAGATCTTTTCAAACAAAAAAATTCTAAAAAATATTGCTCTATATTTTGTGCCCGCCCAAATTCAAATTAGTTTCTATGTGGTGAGTGGTAAATATTTGTGAATTCCAAAACGAAAAAAAAATCACCGAGATTACATATTTTTCAAGAAAGTTGACCATAAAAAAATAAATAAATATATTTATGGGGGTTTGCATGAGTGAACGTTTACATTAGCTCAAAATTCCAAAGTTGTTATGCGTTAATTTGATATTATTAATTTATAAAGTTATTCAAAATTAAAAGAAAGTATAAAGTTCATAATCTATTAAAATATAATCAGGTTTTTTTTTTTTTTTTTTTTTTAATTTCCAAAAAAGCAGCTTCTTCTTTTGTATTTACAAATTACAACAATTAGGTAATTTGCTAATACAATACACAAATTTAACATCCGCTGCTTTGTTAAAAGATTCTTATTTTCTCAAAATTTTTGGCAACATTAAATTTTACATTTCGAGTATATTAATATATTATTGTTTTAGTATGGCGTTTATTTTAATATAACTGTAAATATATGAATTAAAGCTAACAGGAAGTTTATATCAATAAAACAACGCATACAAGTCCTTTTAAGTTTGATCTTATATAAATAGATTGTTCTAAGTATAATACTATCCATATGAACGGAATTAGAAAAGTAAACAATACATCAGAGCATATGCACAACTATGGAGGCGATAAGCCATTAAATAATCCTTTCGGAGCACGCGCTAATGTTTCTGGTTTTCCTGAAAACAATTATTATAGCAATAACCCCTCTATGAGTTATAGCCAAAATGGACATCTAAGTGGCCAACAGATGGATTTTTATAACTGGGATAGTAACACCAATAATAGTTTCAACGTTGGATCTGGAGCATTTTCATTAAATACAAATGATGCGGATTCAAATACTTTCAATACATTCAATAATGCCAACCAACAATTCCCTGCCTTTAGTAATGATAACTATCAGAGTTACAATGCTCCAGAAATGAACAGTAATGGATCAAATGGTGGATTTGGAGGAGTGAATAACGGAGGCTCTATCCCTGGCAATAATATGCTTAATTTCGGGAATAATACATCCCAGCTTGTGATGGGTATTGTGTCAAATACCGTTAAAGAGACAACTGGATTAAATTCTGAGAAGATCAGCCAACTCCAGCTTTGGTTTCCACAAACAATTGCTTCACTAAGGTCCCATTTTGCAGTAAGCCATGAATATGTAATAAAGAAAATACTTTTGATTATCTGCCCTTACATCACATTTTTTACTCAAAATAAAAGAAAATCATTTTCTTATGAAAACCATACTTCTATTTCCTCTAATGCAAACGATGGAGGAGTGAACCTTCCAACACTTTTCTCCGATCTTTATATTCCATTGATGGGATTTATAACATATATTTTGGCAGACGGTGTAATTAATGGTGTGTTTTCTCAATTCAATCCCCAGATGCTTGGTTCAACTGCGACATTTTCAATAGTGCTATTAATAACGGAGATAATTCTTTTCCAATTAGTCGCTTATATTTTTGCCGCAAGGGTTTTATCAACTTTGGACCTAATTAGTACTTTGGGATACAAGTATACTTCGATTGTTCTGTGTGATTTCGCACTCTTATCCACAGGTGGAATAAAAACTTATCTCTTTTGGGCACTTTTTATATACTTTTCCATTTCATCTTCTTTATTAGTTTATATGATGCTCAAAGTAATATCTACACGAAGCTTTAGCAATCAATTCAGCATGATTCAACAGTCGGGCCTTACGATTGTAATCATTATTTCATCGTTAGTCCAGATTCCGCTTTGCTGGATTCTTTTACCTTCCATTTAGAGAAGTATAACTTTTATTAACTATTTTAATTGAATAAGCTTCGAGTTCAATAATTTTTGAAGATATCAATAGGTTTATCTTCTTTTTCTGAACCATTCTTTTGTGAATTCTACTAGAAATGAAATGAAATTGTACATCCTTTAAAAAATTTACAGGAAAAACAGATATATTTATATATGTATTTTTTATTAGTTTATTCAGATAATTCAAAAAGTGTTTTGTGTACTAGGGAGGAAAAACATGAATTAAATGTGGTGCTTTGCAGACAAATATTCAAAACATAAAAATGCATGTACTAACAAAAATTGGCATGCATTTTCGAAATTATGTTTTTTTATAATTCGAGCCATTTATTTCGTATAGACAAAAATAATGAAAGTTAACAAACATTTGGGCGCCAAACGTTATTTGGCAATTAATAAGTATTTATTAACTTGAAATTAACATTGGGAGTGAAAATTTAAAGGAATAATAGTGAAGAAAACGTAGTGAAAAGTTATTGAAAGCAAAATTAAATAAAATTTGGTTTATTAAAAAGATATATTTAATATTAATTTTATATATAAAATAATAAAAGACGAGATGGCGGCGCACCCGACGCATCCACTGTCGTCTTTGCCGCAATAACGAGAGGTCTCTCGAGAAAGAGTTGAGTTTGGATTAATGAAGTTGTGAAATAAATAAATTATTATCTTCACGACAGAGGTGTTGGAAGCAATAAAGTGCAGGAGGGAGTTTAGTTTCTTCTTTTTGTACGGAAAAATATTTATATTAGTCAGTACGAGTAAGGCTAAATAAGTATATATACTAGCTATATATAAATATTGAGATTTATTTTTGTATTTGTACGAGTATAAATACAAGGGGAATTAACATATGAAACTTGGTTCAAGTAAAGTATTGTGATTTTTTAGATTTCAAGGATTTTGGTAGTTTCGTGTGTGTATAAGTAGATATCCCATAAGTTAGAAGAGACTTAGCATAAGCTCTAAAGAAGGGTTAAT
The DNA here is from genome assembly GCF_000165345.1 of Cryptosporidium parvum Iowa II. NCBI lineage: Eukaryota > Apicomplexa > Conoidasida > Eucoccidiorida > Cryptosporidiidae > Cryptosporidium > Cryptosporidium parvum. The sequence continues at coordinate 168,592 of NC_006984.1, read as the reverse complement.
TATTCGAACGAGAATTTAGAATGAGAGTATAAGTGAGTAGCATCGTTATCGTAAAAATCACAGATATTGATTGAATAACTTAAAAATCACATTTAAGTATAATAAATATATGTGTATATTTAATTAAATATATATATATATATGTATATATTTTTATATTTATGATATATATATTAACTAATTACTAATACAATGACGACACTTCAAACAGAGGGTGGTAGCAGTGGAGGTCCTACGGTACCTGCTAAGATATTTTGTGGAGGATTAAGTGATGTCACAACAAATGCTTCATTGAGGACTCATTTTTCTCCATATGGTGAGATAGTGGACTCAGTGGTGTTAACAGAGAAGACTACAGGCAGATCACGTGGATTTGGTTTTATCACTTTTGCCTCAGAGGAATCTGTTGATGCAGTTTTATCTTCTCCTCAGATTGTTGATGGAAAAGAGATAGATTGTAAGAGAGCAGTCCCGAGAGGTGTAATTCAAGCAAATGAAGCAGATGAATCTGCAGATAGCAATAATCAGGCTAGTAATAATTCGGGCAATACTAACGCGAATAATGCAAATATCAGTGGAAATAGTGGAAGTAATACTGCAAATAGCAATTCTAATGTAACTGGAAGATCCCATATTGGGGGCGCAGGAGGTTCTTCAGGAGGTTTTAGTGCAACCAAGATATTTGTTGGAGGACTTCCTCAGAGCTGTACTGATGAGAAACTTAGAGAGCATTTTGGGAAATACGGTACTATTAAGAATCTTAGTGTTATGGTAGATAGAGATACTAATAGACATAGGGGTTTTGGATTTGTTGAGTATGAATCACCGGATGCAGTGGAGGAGGTTATGAGGCATTATTATGATCATCAAATTGATAATAAATGGGTTGAGTGTAAAAAAGCTCTTCCTAGAGAAATTATGGCAGGAAACTCAAATCAATCTAATTCGGGGGGGCACGCTCCCTCATTAGGAAATCCTAGAGTTAGGACGAACCCTGCACTTGCTGCAGCATCTACCACAGCCAATTCAAATTATGCTGACTATTACAGAAACCCGTACTTACCTGTGCATGCTGGCGGTGTTCCAAGCCAGCAAATTTATGGAAGATACGGCAGGCATGACCCTAGGTATATGTACACAGGGTATGCTTCTGGATACTCATCAAATATTTATGCCACTGGGGGCTACGGCCAAATTGCTCCTCCTATACACCATGCAACTGCACCTGGACCTCAGTCATCTGCAAGTGTATCGGTGTCTATGCCTCCAGTAATTCCAAATTTAGGCTCCCATTATGGAGACGTTTCGCCAGAGCAAACTGGCAATCTCCAGGTCCAAACTGCTGGATCAGCGGGCGCTTCTAATGCATCTAATTTGAACGCAAGTAATGTAAGTAATAATAATTCCAGTTCCGCTCCAAATTACGACAATCAGGAAGACTACCTCTCGGAGCAACAAGGGGTATCTGATTCAAATGTTCATCCATATCATCATCCTGCAACATCAACAGCAAGCACTTCATCGGCTGCCGCACCTGGAGCTCATCCACCTAGACCTGCTATACCCCCTCCACATATGTATGCTCCAAATATGGCACGCCCTGGACCATATGCTCAAGGAAGGTATGCACCTTCAGGAGCTCTCCCATATTCGGTACCCGGCGCTGTTCCAACCCATGGAAGGCTAAGAGGTATGTATTGACAAAATAGGTTTTCTGAGAGATGAATAAGAAAAGAGATTGCAAGTTGTTGGAAAAAGTAGAATGTGTAGTGATGTGTTTCAGAATTTTGATGTCAGAAGCGGTTTGTTTACATGATTTTCTGACCAAGATTTTCATCATTGAGCAAAAATACTCAATTTTTTGCATATTTCAAGAATCTTTGTAAGAGCGGATTAGCAAAAAAAAATAAGATCAGCAGCTCTACTTTTGTATTAGAATTGTGGCTTTCTGTGTTGATTTAATATTTACAAGCAAAATATGCGAAGTAAGAATTTTTGCAGTTTATCGCATTATTGCTTGCGGTTAATGATACATGGTTTGAAATAGGGATCCCTAATTTTACATGTAATTTGCTTTTAAAAGGAAAAAAAGCATGGTAACAAGCAATTCGACCAGATTTTTATTTTGGAGACGTCTCTGCATTTTGAAAGATAAGCAATACGAAATATTGATAAACTTTTACAAGATATATTTGAATGTATTATTTTTTTTGTCAAAGTTTATATTTTTTTTGGCTATTCTTTTATCTTACACTTATTGCAGTTCAGTACGTATTGCTTTCTTATCATTGCTAATGAATAAATATTTAAATAATATTTGTAATTCTATTAGTCTTTTATTACTTAGATTTTTACGATAAATGAATGGAAAGATATATTAAGGGAGATGATAAACAATTGATTTCACACAAATATTTCGCATTTTTTTTTTTATCAATATTTGCAAAAAGCATTAGGCTAAAGGTTTTAGGTTCAGCCAAAAATGTTTCTTGCTTTTCCCAATTCAAAGAAAAACTATTTACTTTTTTAGTTCAAGATGAGTAGAGTAGGAGTTTTGATTTCGTACACAAATTAGGATGTGCAGGGGGGCATCTGCAGACTCGAAAAATGAAGTCTTATAATCATTTTTTTTGTAGTGTGATATTTCTAATAATAATTAAATTAATACCCCAAAAATATTTTTAGTAGCAGTAAATTAGGAATCGGATTCTTTTACAAATATTTATGCAAATATTTCCTAATTTTTTTTTTCTTGCCACATGTAGTTTATGCAGGTATTGGGCGGGGCATATTTATGGATGAAGAGTTTTTAATAAGTTTTATAAAGTGAGGAGAAGTTTTTTGGAGAATATTTTCAATGGATTAGTGATGATTAAAGAGTATTGTACCGTTGTATGAGTGAATTGCTGTTATTATTACATTCCTGAGTATTTATCTGACAAGAGGTAAATCCAGAAATTATTTCTGCATAATTGATTTTATTAAAATATCCTGCACCGTAAAGTACAGAATAAAAAAACAAAAAAACGTATTAATACACAAATAAATTGAATATTTAAAAAATGAGCCAAACAAATATATTTCGAAGATTTTTCAGAAGGATACATTACCAGCTTGGAAGAGCATTCGTATGTAGGAATAAGCTCCTCTACTTAGTGTTAGTAATTATTTTACTTTGGGCATTATCTTTCACAATAGTGCACCAACTAGTTATATCAAGTACAGGTAATTATATGTCTTCTTCGGTTAGCAAGAGCTTAAGGGGTATTAGTGGAAGAGGCATGAAAGTTTTCAGATGCTTAATTAAGGGTAATTGCATTAATACTACTAATGAAGACATTAATGTAGATTTCATGAAGCTAGTTGGTGAGTCTGATTCAAGACATCAAAGCTATATTATTAAATTAAGAACAATGCCAGATAAATATAATCTTACAAATTATGGTAATGTTAGGAACTTAACGGAAAGCACTGCAATTACTAAATATTTTGATAATTTAGCATTTGCATCCCCAGAGGATACTGGAATAGATTACAACACTGATTTGGGGCTTACTCTTGTAAAGCTATATGACCTCGGCTCAAAATTACTTCCTTATATTGAACACAAAGAGTATTCAGCGTTGTTTTCAAATACTTCAAGTCAGTACTTAAATTCACTTGCAGTATTTCCAGGTTATAACGATTTAAGACAACATGGTATTCTTGGTATTTTTCCGAATGGTACTACTCCTTTTGCTTTTATTGAAAAGCCTCCAGAAATTAATAAAAACAACGAGGAGAGTTTTTTAGCAAAAGGAGGCGGTTTCAACAGACAATTATCCGATTTCCTTTCTTTGGATAGAGTTCCATTGGAAGTTAGAGACCCTATTTGCAGAAACATGATTTACCCGATAAAAGATCTTGATGATGCGTCCGTCATAATTACTTTTTACAATGAACCTCTTTCTACTTTATTAAGATCAGTTCATTCCGTTTTAAACAATACACCACCACCGTTACTACGTGAGATTATTCTTGTCAATGACGGATCAGATATGATTGATTTAGTTCCGGGTGGTTTTCTTGACGATTATATTCGACTTCTTCCTAAAGTCCGAGTTGTCCATTTAACTGAACGTAAAGGTATCGTAGGTGCTAGACTAAGCGGTGTCAGGGCTGCTTCTGCTCCTGTGATTGTAATACTAGATAGCCATATTGAGACTTCGAGACAGTGGCTCGAACCTCAACTTTTAAGGCTTAAAGAATCACCGAAATCCGTGGTAATGCCACAAATTGATTCAATAGACCCGGTTAACTTTGCATTTAGCAATTTTTCGGGTATTGGATGCAGGCTCGGGTTCAAATATTCAATTTTAGAACAGGCTACATTAACTGGGCCTATAAATGATACTACTCCGATAAAATCTCCAGTCATGGCAGGGGGTCTTTTTGCAATGAAAAGAGACTATTTTTGGCATTTGGGTGGTTATGATGAGAAATTTAGGCATTGGGGTGCCGAAAATGTTGAAATAAGCTTTAGGATATGGATGTGTGGGGGTCAAATTGAATGCACTCCTTGCTCTAGAGTATTCCATATTTTCAGAAAGAAAGGCGTTGGGTACAGTTCACCTCCGGAAAGCTTATGGCACAATAGACTTCGTACAGCCAGAGTATGGATGGACGAATTCTACCAAATAACTGAAATGCTTGCACCTAATCCTAATATTAAACTTGGTTCATTTGATGACATGCTACATCTTAAGAAAAAACTTAAATGCAAACCATTTAGATGGTTCTTGGATAATGTTGCTCCAGAGACTTACATAACTCAATTGGATCATCTACTTTTCGTGGGGGAAATTAGGAACAAAAAACTAGATAATATTTGCTTAGACTCTATGGGGGGGCAAACCGATGGTGACAAGATTGGAGTGTTCCATTGCCATGGGAAAAAAGGTACTCAAGCATTTATGATGTCTAATCATACACAACAAATTCGTATTGTTTCTAAGGAGAGCTATTGCATAGGATCTAATTTGAAGTATGCTGCATGCTCTAATAGTGAAATGACAAATGTTTGGAGGCTAGAAAATGAAATGATTAAGGCTAATGTTGAGCCCAATAAGTATGTATGTCTTTCATTGACTGAAGACAATGATTCCTCAACAAAGCATAAGGCAGAACTATTGGACTGTGATCCAAATGATCCAAGCCAGCATTGGAATGTAAACAAATTCAAACCTAAAAAATATATTCCTTTAAAGCTATCATATATGTAGTAATTAGCTTGATGTTCTATCAGCAGAATTAATTGTAGCAAATTCACATTTATTTGTGATTTAGCACGTAGTTTTTGATTTGATTAAATGTGGTCTTTTATTTATTTAATTATTTGGTTTAGGCTTTTATAATTGATTTTTAATATTTATGAATTGTAGCCGCATTTCTGCATGCATTCCAAATTGGTTGTAATAAGGTATTGAATAACAAATAAATAGCAATAATACCGCGCGCGGCAAATACGTCCGTCTCATTAAATGTAAAAGATGCCAATAGAAATTCAGAGGAATATTTATTGAAAAATTTTTTCCTCTTGACTGGGAAAAAAGAAATATTCGAGTAATCAAGGTGGCTTTTTAGCAGCCGCAACTTTAATACTTGATACAGGAAGGATTCAGGAACTAATTTTAGCTTAATCTTGGAGTTCTCCTGAAATTGAAGACTGCCGGGTTGAGAGGGATTTTTGAAATAGTAAAAAATTATATGTTGATTAAGAGTTATATTCAAAGTTTAATAAACACTTACTCTGAAAAGAATAAATAAAATGAGGCCAATAGTATTACAAGCTCATGAGCGTCCTATTACATTTGTAACTTATAATTTTGACGGAGATCTGGTATTTTCATGTGGCAAGGTAAGTCATTTAATTTTGTAAATTTTTCCATTTAAGTAATACTGGGAAAATTACTGAGAACTAATTTAACTAATATTAATATTATTAATTATAGGATGGTTCAGTTGCATGTTCATTTACATCCGATGGAAAGGTTGCTGCTAAATACGAGGCCGGAAGAGCAGCAGTTTGGAATTGTGACCCATCATTAGATGGGAAAACTTTGATAATGTCTTCAGCAGACCAGAAGTGCGTGAGCTTTGATATCGAAAGAGCAGAGATAATCTCCTCTTATCCTATGAGCGGTACTTGCCGTTTTGTTGAGTTCAATAGAAAGTATGATAATCAAGACAAGTTTGTTGTTGCTGTAGACCAATTCTATCCAGAGCCTCGTCAGTTACTTATAAAGAAAGTCGGTGATCCAAATATGGAGGGCGTTAGAATTACAGGAATCAACAGCAGAATCACACGAGCTCACTGGGGTATGTTTGATCAAAATATTATTTCTGGTCATGAAGATGGAGGTATTTACATTTGGGATATCAGGCAAAGTTCGGAGCCATATGAGGTTCTTAGAGCCCATTCTAAGTTACTCACATGCTGTTCATTCTCTGAGGATAGAACCTTAATGTTAACATGTAGCCATGATATGACAGCAAAGTTATGGGATATGGTAAACTTAAAGGAAATTAGAAAGTATACAACTAATCGTCTTTTGAATGGCTGTTCTATATCTCCAAACTTTAACAAAGAAAAAGACCCAAAGAGACACATTTTACTTGGAGGTGGCCAACTCGCACAAGATGTCACGACTACTGGTACTCAAGAAGGTAAATTTCAGACTCTAATTATGCACATGATTTATGGTACTGAGCTTGGCGCTATTAAAGGTCACTTTGGTACTATGAATGCCTTAGTCTATGCCCCTGATGGTATGAGTTTTACTACTGGTGGAGAGGATGGCTTTGTGCGTATTAATCATTTCGATGATGAATATTTAAAACTAGACCCTTAATTAGTGATACAACAAAATAGTCAAGAAAACTATATATATTTAATAATTAACTTCGAGATTTCGAGGAAAATTTTTTCTATTTTTAATGATTAATTAAATTTCTTTTTTCTATCAGTTTAAGTTGTTACTATTTTTTTTTTAAAGCAAAACATTACTAGCATGTTTTCAGTAGCAGTCAATACATGTTTCTGAGTTTTATACGACTCCATCTTATACTTTATGGCCTCAATAAAATTTGTTAAATCTTTAAGGCGTTTTGGTCAAAAATAATTAATAAATGGCGGGGAATAGTAAGAAAGTGGTGGGCGCCATAGTCAATTTGTATATTTAAAGGAAATAATAAAAACCGTGTAGAGGAACTTAAATTCAACATGAATTATTGAGAGGAAAAATCAACGTTGAAGCAAGGAAAATTAATATATGAAATTTGTGCTTTCACTAAAAGAAAATGATTGAACCAAAAATAGCAGAAATTAAAGAGTTTCAAAGACTGGAAAGAATTGGGGCACATTCCCATATTAGAGGCCTAGGTTTAAATGATGCATTGGATGCAAGGTATTCATCAGATGGAATGGTGGGTCAAAAGTTGGCTAGAAGAGCTGCAGGAATAATTGTAAGAATGGTCAAGCAAGGCAAGATTGCAGGAAGAGCGATTTTATTATCGGGCCAACCAGGAACTGGAAAAACAGCAATTGCTATGGCAATTGCAAAAGCAATAGGAAGTGATACGCCATTTACACATATTTCAGCTTCTGAAGTGTTCTCACTAGAAATGAATAAGACTGAAGCTCTGAGACAAGCTTTGAGAAGATCCATAGGTGTAAGAATAAAAGAAGAAATAGACGTTATTGAGGGAGAAGTAGCAGAATTAGAGATTGATCGTTCGAATACAACAGGAGTTAAAGTTGGCAGAATGGCTTTAAGAAGTACCGATATGGAGACAGTTTATGATATTGGTAGTAAAATGATTGAGTCACTTCAAGCTGAAAATATTGTTGCTGGAGATGTAATTTCAATTAATAAGTCAAGTGGGAAAATTACTAAATTAGGACGTTCTTTTACAAGGTCCAAAGATTACGATGCCGTTGGATATCAAACTAGATTTATTGCATGCCCAGAAGGTGAACTTCAGAAAAAAAGAGAAGTAGTACATAACGTCACTTTACACGATATTGATGTAATTAATAGCCGAACTCAAGGATTTTTGGCACTGTTTGCTGGTGACACCGGCGAAATTAAGCCAGAAGTTAGAGCTCAAATAGATGAAAAGGTTGCTGAATGGAAAGAGGAAAGCAGAGCAGAAATTGTTCATGGAGTTTTGTTTATAGATGAGGTTCATATGTTAGATGTTGAATGCTTTAGTTTTCTTAACAAGGCGCTAGAGGAAGAAACAAGTCCAATTTTGATTATGGCATCAAATAGAGGTATTACAAAGATTAGAGGAACTGACTATAAGTCGCCACATGGTATACCTATTGATCTTTTAGATAGATGTTTAATTATTCCAACAGTACCCTATAGTGAAGAAGATGTTAAGAAAATTATTCAGGAAAGAGCAAGTGAGGAGGATCTTAAATTAACTGATAGTGCTTATCAAATCCTCACTAGAATAGCGATGGACACGAGCTTGCGATACTCACTACACTTATTAACAGTTTCACAAGTTCTTGCAAATAGAAAAAAAAAAGAAGAAATTGATTTAGACGAGATTAAAAAAGCCTATTCACTTTTTATTGATGTTAAGAGAAGTACTCAATATCTTATTGATTACCAACAAGAGTATCTATTTTCTGAGATTGAACATTCAAATAATGACGTGAAAGATAAAGATAATGGCAATGATACAATGAGAGACACTGCAGTTCAGGAAAAAATGACATTAATTTAGGTCACAAAAAAGTTAAAAGAATTAATACTACGTTTGAAAATAGTTTAAACATTCATATGAGGATTAATTTCTCTTTTTTTTTAAATTAATAAAAGTAATAGTTATTTTATAATTTTGAATTTATTTTTTACCAAGAGGTTCTCTAATTCTTTAGAATCTGATCTTTCCAATTTGTCTACTAGAATATAGGAGTTGTTGTCCAGTATCCAAAAGTGAAAAGTTGGAAGGCTGAAAACGCCCATATCATAGCAAAAATTGGTATGAGTTTCGTAGTCAATTTTTATAAATATACCATTATATTCTTTACATAGTTTCTTAAAAGTGGTGGAGATCTTTTTGCATGGGTTACACCAATCTGCATAGTAATCTACCAGAATGGGAAGCTCCAAATTCTTTCCTAAAAGCTTACATATTTCCCAATCATTAATATTTTCAAGTTCCAAAACATTTCGTGATTCTACTAATTTCAAGATTTTCTCGTAACTTTCCCTAAAAAGGTGCGATTCTATACCGATTTCAGCTAAATCTTTCTCTTCTAAGATTTTCTCATGATTACCAATAGTTAGCTCACCCCTATTTTTTATATTTGACTTTTTTCCGAGAAATATCCTCTTCAAAAAATTAATTATTGGACCGATCAGAGCAAATAGAAACAGAAAAATATTCCATACTGGAATACAAAATGGTCCCAAACATATTATCATTTTTACTAAGCTATTATTTCATTGCCAAAAAAAATTACTAATTTTTGTTTCTCCAGAAATTTATTTTTCATTCAAATCAATTGCCCGCCATTTATTTGAATATTTAATCACATGCGAAATGAAATAGCATTTGTTAAATGGTAAAAAAAAAAAATTCGAAATAATTGCTGAATACGTGAATATATCAGAAATTCTGAAGTATTTTGTTTCTAGCTTTTAATTTAAAACATATAACATACCTAACAAAACTTGGTTGAAATTTAATGAGTTAAATTATCAGGAAGTTGTGACACGTGGAGATATTAAAAAATAATATATTAATTCCTTTAATTAAATGTAAATCAAGAAAAAAAAATTTATATTAAAATAATAAAAACATGAATAATATTTTTACTTATATTTACCTATTCTTTTCAATACTCTATATGAAATCTTTGTCATTTTTTCTTTGCTTCGATTCATATTGTGATAGCTTCATATCTAGCCACGAATAGAGTTGTAAGTTATTATTATATGCAGTCTCATAAGGGGAGCCATTAATATTCGAAGCTAAGGTTGTAATATCAGTATACATTTTCCTAGTCATTCTTTTAATCAAAAATGATGTAAGTTTAATCGGAACATACTTTGTCACAGAGAAACTAGAAAACATTTCCAGAGTAGTGAGGTCCTTGTCATTCTCTGAAGGAGTTAGAATAAACAGAAGATAACTGCATTTCTCTCTTGGTACTTTTGGAGGTGGATCGGGAATATTGGCTCCAAAGAATTTATTATTTGAAGTTTGAGGATCCCCACATGAAATCATAATGCAGTCATGTTCTTTTAATGTATCTACTCCAAAGCAGAACATGATATTTTCTCTTTGTCCTATTGGCCATGGAAGATCATATACTTGTTGTACCAACTTGCTTACACGACTAAAGTTGTAAAAGCATTTTGAATAAGAGATATATGGTACCCACATATTTGAAAGTTCAACTTCATTCAATATTGTAAGTAAGTTCAGTAATTTACAATTAATATCACTCTTTATTACTACATTTATAGACAAATGCCCATTTGATGATGAGTCTATTTTGTATGATAATGAAACACCTTTTGAATGTTCTGTATTCCAGCCATCATAATTGTCAGGAGAAAACAGTTGGACACAATTTTCCGCATGAGGAGAATCAAAATCTTCTTCTCTTTTTACAATGTCTCTATTTTTTTCATTGCTATTACTAATATTGCGATGCTGGTGATGCTTATAGTGTGAAAGAATATGATGGTGATGAGAATGCCCATCATGATGATGAGCGAGACGATGATTGTTTGAATTGCTTTCACCACTTGCAACGTTGCTTCCAGTATTCTCTGATGAAGCATTCAATTGCTTGCACCATTTATTAAACTTTAGAAGTTTATGCTTTGCAAAAAAGTTATTTGCTTGATTGGTTTGTAGTGTCCGTTCTCCATCTTCTATTTCATTGGATGAGTTGTTATATCCGAAATTAAAATCCTGAAACCTATTTGAAAGGTTAAAATGTTTCAATGCAGAGCGGATTTGGTCTATCTTAAAAATTAACATCTGAATATCGTCATCAGAACTAGTTTGCAATATTAAAGATTCAATAGATTTAGAAATCTCTTCTTTTTTATCTTCAATAAACAATTTCTGAAGCGATTTCAACTCGAAGACAAGTATTTGTCTTGCATTATCAGCTCCTAATAAAGCTTCTCCCATTATTAGGCTTTTAATACTAGATACAATTTGGTCTGCCAACTTTTCAATAAAGTCAATTTTTGAAGAATTACCATCATGTTGATCGCAAAACAATTCATCCAAAGCACTTTGATCCAATTCAAGCTGAGTTTCAGAAGATGATACAACAGTTGGTGTTTCGCTTTCTAGATTTATTCTGAGTATTTCATTTAATTTTAGTAGATTTTCTATTGAAAGTTTTACCTTTAAATTCACATGACTGATTTGTTTTAGTTGAGATTTTTTGACATTATCTTGAATTATATTATTCAAATCATTACCAGGAAGTTCTTTAAGTTCAAATTTTGGAGTTTCTGTATCTGAAAAGCTAAACATCAGTGGATTTAATATACTTCCTTTCATTCTTCTATTGATTTGTTCTTTACTATCAAATTCAATATTTTTCTTCTCATCAAACTCAAGATTGCATACCAAGTACTTACCATCCAAATCTTCTAAGTCCTTATTAGATATTTTATTATCTTTCCATGTTTTAATCTGATGATATATTTTACTTTCAAAAGTATTTTTCAATTCAGAATCATTTGAAGATGTTTGGATTTCTATATTAGAATCAATTGGTTTTTTGAACATATTGGAGATTTTTGATTTTGTTTTTATATTATTCTCATTGCTTAGCATTTCCGGAGGTTGAGTACGATATTTAAGTTAAAGCAACTTATCAATTGATTTGAAATAATTTAGTTAAAAACTAAGAACAATAGGTTATAATTCTGAAATATTGCAGAAAATTATACCAAATTTCAATTTTTAATATGCTCATCCAAGAACTTTAACTCAAATAAAAAAATAATTATAGCTTTATTAATTATGGCTATCTGCTATTCTAAATATTCATCTAAAGCCTAGTTTACTGATCTTAAGCTATAGATAAACATTCGATTGACAAATGCTTACTTAACACACATAAAATCCATTATTCTAATTTTATCCCATATATAGAATTTATATACACTCTATTTTCAGTTCCTTCATTTAGTTCGATTTATTCTATCTTAAATAATACAATCTCAATAGGGCGCCAACTTAGCAAGTTTTTATTTTGGGGGAAGATGCATGGCGTTGCAAAATACGTAATGATTTATTATAAAAAGAAAAATTGGCTAAATATAAAGAGTTAAATATAAGAGTTTTTGGATAAAAGTATTTATTATAATTAAAAATAGCATTATTTTAAATTCTTTAGATATTAGTATTAGATGTAAGGTGGTTTTGACTAATCTAATTTAAGTAATCTCTATCTTCTGCTTCTCTTTCCGGGGATTTGAATAATGAGATGCTAGAACTAACTTCGACTCCAGTTCCATAACTACTTCTAGCCTGTATATTTTGTTGAATATGACTAATATTATTTGGTGGTGTTAATTGCTGAGATGATTCTTCTGCTGATTCATGATTAATAGATAAAAATGTATTATATGGCATTAGTCCTACCCTTGATTCTATCAATGCATCTGAATATACAGGTATTGGAACATTAAATGTACGCGGTACATGCCTCTGTATTATTTTTGGCACATGTACAACTTTTTCTACAGATATTGGTACCGGTACTTCTTCTTCAACAATTTTTTCAATTGGAACAGGAACAGGAACTTCAACAGTTTTAAGTACATATTTTGGCACCTGTACTTCTTGATATCTATCAACAGGAACAGGCACATATTTCAATTTTTCTAATACACAATCTTTTGGAACTGTTTTAATATCTACGATTGGGACATTGATATCTTGTTTAATCATTTTATACTGAGGAACTGACGCATGTACCAACTTTTCTATTGTTTGTACAACAGGAATTTCTACGATTTTTTCAGTTTCAATATATCTTGGCTGAATGTTTGGAACAACCACATCTTTCCACACAATTTCTTCTTGTATTTGTGGTATTTCTAAGATCTTTTCCATAATAACTTCTTTGTACTGAATTTGTGGAACTTCAACAATTTTCTCTTCGATTACTATTTTAGGCACCTCTACGATTCTCTCTTGAACTTCAACTCTTGGAACAAAAACTGTTTTTTCCTTTAATACTCTTTCTTTCTTTTCCACAAATTTTTCCACATATCTCACTTCTGGTACATAAACTATTTTCTCTTCTTCATTAATTTTAGGAACTTCTATAATTCTTTCCTGTATTTCAATTTTTGGAACTTTTATAATGTTTTCTTTGTAAATAATCTCTGGGACTTCGACCAACTTTTCTCGGTACTCTATTGTTTCTATTTCAACAATTTCTTCTTCATTAATAACCTTAGGCTTTTCCACAACTCTCTCCTAAAATTAAGAATAAATTGCACATTACATGTTCAAAATGATTAACTTACATGAAATACTCCCTGTGCCATCAATTTGGTTGGTATTTCTGGAGGCACAAGAGAAATATTCGGAGGTAAATGCATTCCTTTTGAGTCAATATCTACAAATAGTAAATTAAAAGTTATAATCTTAAATGTAATTTTTCTAAATATTTAAACTTACCATTCTCCATCTTCTTTGGGTGGGCTACAATATGTTACTGTAAGAAGAAGTATTTTTTTTTTCACCTCGAAGATTGCTAAATTTATGATACAATTTCTAATGGGTGTATATTATTATAAAAATTTCGAATAATATTTTTTATTTGCAATATTTATAAGCTTTAGATTTACTTTGTTCCTTTATTTTACTTTTCAGGGATCAATCAAAGAAAAAAGTAGGCTTCCTAGTCTGCTCTTGTTTTAAACAAAGATGACAGTTGGGAAGAATAATTTATTTCTCCTCTTCAGGCACTATTTTCAATTTCCACTAATTTTTTCAAGCATGCATCGGACAGGCGGTAATAAAAAAGTGTGGGCATGGAAATTGCCGCCGGCGCCATAGTTTAGTCAAAAATTGGATAGTTAACTATCGGCGAATAAGGAAGAATAAAATAGGAAAAAACGAGTTTTTTCCTCCCAAATTAAAAATATAGGAAAAGACTCTATATGAAATGGGAGAGTTAGTGAGTTTTGAAAGTAGCCGTCTAATAGAGTCCATTCGACGGGATGGTGTACAGTCAACATTGGATCTGATAGATACATTAGATAGTAGTGAATTATCGAAAAAATGTTCAGTTACGAATGCTAATGCAATATTTTATGCAGTTCAAAGAACAAACGATGATGAAGCACTTCAGGTTTGTAAGAAGATTTTGGAGAAGTGCCCAGAGCTAGATGTTGCATCCACAGATTTTAGCTTACAAACTGCATTGTTTTTTGCTTGCAGGGATGGAAATGTAAAGACAGCTGAATTTTTGATAGATAATGGCTGCAACGTCAATCATACTGATAGAGTAAATCAGACAGCTTTGTTTTATGCAGCTAGGGATGGTAGGTTTGAAGCTGTAAAACTTTTATTGGATAAAGGCGCAGAACCGAATCTTTCTGACAATGTTGGCCAAACTGCTTTATTTTATGCAGCAAGAGATGGGAGATCTCAAACATGTATGTTATTATTAGATAATGGAGCTGATGCAGGGATTAAGGATAAGAATAGACAAGCAGCACATTCTTATGCATTAAAAAGTGGGCATAAACAATTAGCAAATATTTTAAAAAATAGGATGGCTAGCTCTGGCGGAGCGGGAATGGGTGCTAATGCATTTGAAGGCTCGGGTAACTTAGAAAAGGATGCCAGCCTTGATAGAGTATCTTTGTGTAATTCTATTGTGGGTGAGGGAGGAATTAAAGATTCTGAAATAAGACAGTGTTATAGATTACAATTTAAGGGGAGTGACGGAAAGTGGTATTTCGCTCCAAAAATAAAAATTGAGGAGTTTGAAGAAAAATTTCCAAACATTGCAGTTTGGTCAAAAGAGTCACCAGTCGCAAGTTTGAAGCCAAATTCTGATCCTTTCAGAGCATCGTGGTATAAAACTATCAGCGAATGTGTTGAAGAGCTCAGAAAACAAGAGGGTGCCTGGATTTTCGATAAGCCTGTTGATGAGAAAGCTTGGAACTGTTCAGATTATTATAAGATTATTACAAAGCCAATGGACTTTAGTCTAATACGCAAGAAACTTAGAAATGGTGAGTACGAACTTTGTAGGGAAACAATAGCAGATATACAGCAAATATTTTCTAATTGTTATCTTTACAATAAGCCAGATTCAAGTGTTTCAATTCTTTGTAAGGCGATCGAACAACATTTCAATAGTTTGAAATCTAGTAAAGATATTGATTCGATTCTTAATAAAGAAGCTGAGCTATTTAATTTAAAGAGCGAAGTGAATATAAAGGAAGATACCAAAGTAGAATGATCAAATTTACTTTCCCCCCTCATATATTTATTATGCTTTATAAGATATATCTATAATTTTATATTAATGTAAACTTGTTGATAAATTTTATTGTCTTTAACGTAAATATCTATATTTATTATCAGGACTTAAACTTTAACCTTTCTTTTTATCTCCAAAAATTGCACTTCCAATTCTTACTTCATTCGTATGATTTTTTATTGCTATTTCCATATCTCTTGTAGTTCCCATACTGAGCCTACATTCAATAGACTGATCATAGTTGCCATTCTTTGAAATCTTTTCATTGATAATATTTCTCAAATTTACCATCTTATTAAAACATTCACTAGTAAGGTTAACATCTGAATCTCCCATTGTCATTAAACCTTGAAATTTGAGATTCCTACACTCAGAAATTATATATTCAAAAATATTTATAGCTTCAGAAATTTGAGCTCCTGATTTGTTGACTTCATTTGAAGTCTTTACCTGTATCATTACTTTCAAAACTGATCTTCCTTGTAACTGACATTCTTTATTTAACACTTGCGCAAGTTTTATTGAATCAACTGTTTCTATAACTTCCAAGTTGTCAATAGATAATAAAGTTTTAACTTTATTACTTTGCAAGTGACCTATAAAATGCCATTTAATTGATTTGGGTAAATTCCTAGATTTTTCCATCAACTCCTGTACATAATTTTCTCCAAATATCTTTTGGTCGGTTTTTTCATGCAGTAACTTGATATTCTCCTCACTCTGGTACTTACTTACAACCAATAGTTCGGGAAAACTTTCAAAACCTGAGCAAAGCTCTTTAATTTGGTTCTTAATTTTCATATAGTTATCAATAACTTCATTTTCTGACATTTTAAATAAAATATTTTCCCCTCAGAATCTATATATTGTATTTAAATTGTGCTGGTTTATTATATTCATTCAACATATTATTGTTAATATTATTATTATTTAATAAATACCATCCACATGACATTAAATATATTTAAGTAGTAACTAATTGTGGTGGCGCCGAAAACACGTCATTACAATTTTTTTTTCTATTATTATTTAACTTGAAAAGTTTGACTTTTGATGTAAACTAGTGATATAAATATATATTCTATATTTATATTTTAATTTTCAATTTTAGCCTCGTGATTATTTGTTTGAGGGGCGGATTAATTATCAGTGAATATGAGTACAAAAGCCAATGATTCTGGAAATACTGGAGGTTCAAGACAAAGAAGGGATAAATTACTTTCGGTACAGCATCAGGTTCAAAAACTCTGGGAAGAGAGTCAAATATATGAGGCAGATGTAGATCCATCTCGTGAAAAATACATGATTACATTTCCATATCCATATATGAATGGAAGGTTACATTTGGGGCATGCCTTTACGTTGACAAAAGCAGATTTTCAAGCAAGATTCCAAAGAATGAATAATAAAAATGTATTATTTCCATTTGGTTTTCATTGTACGGGAATGCCAATTTGTGCAAGCGCAGATAAGTTAAAGATGGAGTTGAATTCACCAAAGTTAGCTGAAACTGATGATGATAAAGAACAAGAGACAAGCCAAGTACAACTTAAAAGTAAGGTTGCAGCTAAAACTGGGGGAGCAAAAACCCAATCAGAAATTCTTAAAGCAATGGGTATTCCTGAAGAAGAAATTAGTAAATTTACTGACCCAATTTATTGGACAGAATATTTTCCCCCACTTACAAAGAAAGATTTAAAGAATTTTGGAACTGCTGTTGATTGGAGGAGATCATTTATTACAACTGATATTAATCCTTACTATGATGCTTTCGTTAAATGGCAGTTCAGAACTTTGAAGGTAAGTTTTAAATCAATACTTGGATTTTTTTTTTAAAAATTATAATATTAATTTTTAATTACATTATAGTTTAAGAAAGATAAAATAAGATATGGACTAAGGCCTGCAGTATTTAGTAGAATAGAAAATCAGCCTTGTGCTGACCACGATAGATCTTCAGGTGAGGGCGTTGGACCTCAAGAATATACTTTAATTAAGTTGAAAGCACTAAGTTTACCAGAAGATATTGAGGAATTAGTGGGCGGAAGGGATGTGTTTTTAGTTTGTGCAACTTTAAGACCAGAAACTATGTATGGCCAAACTAACTGTTGGATATTACCCACTGGGGAATACGATTTAATTTTAGCATTTGACTCTCCAATTTGCAAATCATCAGAAACTACTGATGGTGTTTTGAGGAAAGTTTATGATAGCAAAGAAGAAGCACTTGCTGATTGTAACACAGTATTTATATGTTCTAAGAAAAGCGCTTATAATATGGCATATCAAGGAATAGTACCACTTGTTAGTGAAAAATCAATACCCACAGGTAAAAGTGTTAATTCATTACCTGAGGTTATCTCTTTTTCAACAATTAGTGGAGAAAAACTAATTGGAACTCCATTAATGCCTCCTAATGCATACTATTCTAAGATTTATACCTTACCAATGTTTTCAATTTCAATGGATAAAGGTACTGGAGTAGTTTCATCAGTACCTTCCGATTCTCCAGATGATTATGCTGCTTGGAATGATATTAAATCGAAAGTAGGAATTAGAGAAAAATATAATATTCAAGAAGATTGGTTATTAGATTTGGTTCCAATTATTGATACTCCAGAACTTGGAACTTTGGCTGGAGAGGCTGTATATTTAAAATATAAGATTCAAAGTCAAAATGATTCAGCTAAATTAAAACAAGCTAAGGAAGAGGTTTACAAAAAAGGCTTTTACGACGGAGTAATGATATCAGGTGACTTTAAGGGTATGAAAGTTTCGGAGATTAAGGACCAAGCTAAACAAAAATTAATAGATGATAAAAATGCTCTCGTTTATTTGGAGCCTGAAAATACCGTAATTAGTAGAACAGGAGAATCTTGCATTATTGCTTTATGTAAACAATGGTATATTGAATATGGAGAAGAAAAATGGAGAAAAGATGTTTATGACTGGGTTAATGATGAAAAATCATTTGAAACATTCTATCCACAAGTAAGAACTTCATTCTTGGAAGTTATTAATTGGTTAAGAGAGTGGGCATGCTCTAGATCTTATGGTTTAGGGACTTATCTTCCATGGGATACTGAAAATAACCAAAAGGTATTAATTGAGTCTTTATCCGATTCTACAATTTATATGGCTTATTATACAATTTGCCATTTCTTCCATTCTGACTTTGAAGGCAGATCAAAGGGATTGATGGATATTCCTATTGAATATGTTAATGATGATCTTTTTAACTATGTCTTTTGTTTAACAGATGAGCCATCTGAAGATTTAATTAAGAATATTGGTAGAGGACAACTTGATAGAATGAGAAATGAGTTTTCATATTTCTATCCTCTGGATTGTAGAGTTTCAGGAAAAGATTTAATATTTAACCATCTAACAATGTGTTTATATAATCATGCTGCTATTTGGGAGGATAGGAAAGATTTATGGCCAAGAAGTTTCTATTGTAATGGTCATGTTATGATCGATTCCATGAAAATGAGTAAATCCACTGGAAATTGGATTACACTAGAGGATGGAATTAATGAATATTCTGCAGATGCTTGTAGAATTGCTTTAGCTGATGCCGGCGATACTATTGATGATGCAAACTTCTGCCGAGATATTGCTAATTCTGCTATTATGAGACTTTACTCTATAATTCAATCTGCTCAATTTTATGTTGAGAATAAAGATAAACTGAGATGTGGATCTCAGGAAATGTCCAATTCTGAATTGCAAACTTTCCTTAAAGAAAATCCAAACGCTTTAAATGCTTTAAATCAGGCTGATCAAATATTTACAAGTGAAGTTATTCGTCTTGCTAATGAAGCTTATAATTCATATAAGAATTTTGCATATAGAGATGCATTAAAGTATGCTTTGTTTGAATTTCAACTTAGAAGAGATCAATATCGTCTATTATGTGACTCTAATGATCTTTTCTTAAATACCAATGTATTAAAGTTATTTATAGGTAAGTTTATTTCATTATGAGAAACATTATTTCAATTAAAATGGAGTCAAAAATATTGCTATATCAAGGTTTGTAATAATATGAAATCAAATATTAATCTAAAAGTCAAGTAAATCTTTTATTATATTGGTTATAAAAGCAAAACCTCCTGTTCTAATCCTAATTACAATATTCTACTATTTTGTTTGTCTTTAGATTATCTCCAGGAGGATAACAATTTGGGAGTGAAAGTATAATATTTAATTCTTTCAAGAATAAGTTTAGTACTTTGATTCTTGAAGGACGATTTCATTCTCTATATTTCCAAAAATGACTTCGATTAATCATTACTATTTCAAACTTAACTTATTTAAGAATTGGTTGAAAAAAAACAATAATTTTAAACTCGACTTGGCTTAATTGGAATTAATTGTTTCTCTATAATTTTTAATAAATCTATATTAAATCAAATATATTAACTTCATAAATTTTAGAAACACAAATTAAGATTTTAACGCCAATAGCTCCACATACATGTGAATATATTTGGAGAGATATTTTAGGGAATGAAGGATTTATTGTAAATATGAAATGGCCAGATTTCAATGATGATTCAATTAAAGAATTTAGATTCTCTCCAAATCATAGTAAAATGTTGAATTTGATAATAAAGTCAATTGAAGATTTTAGAAAATCAATGGATAAATGGAGTAGTGCTAAAAAAGGTGGATCTGCATCAACAGGAGTTGGTAAACAGAAAGCAAGTTCAGCAATAATTTATGTCTCAAATGAATATCAAGACTGGCAAATAGAAGGCTTGAATCAAGTTCAGAAGATTATCAATGAAGAGGGAGGAGTTCTTCCAAAAGATTATGTTTCAAAATTAAGAAAAACACCTGTAATAGAACAGATGGATAAGAATATGCTTAAGAATGTGCTTTCATTTATTTCATTAAAAGCCAGTGAATTTAAAGAGAATGATTCAGCATTCAGTACATGCCTTCCATTTGATGAATTTGAACTTTTCTCAACTCAATCATACTTTATTTCAAAATCTTTAGGTTTGGAGAGCGTAAAAGTAAAACACACAAAACAAGATTGTTCAGAGATATCTGCTGATAAATTATCTCAAATTATTCCATCAAGGCCAATGATAACTTTTTTTTGAAGTTAAATTAACTGCAAATAAATATTAGCACCTTTAAAAGTTGAAACATCTCTCATAGGATCATCATTTACGTAGAATTTGTACTTATTTAATCGATTAGTATCTCCTCTTAACTTGCTGTCTAAGAATAGTTGTGTTAGATTAACTTGGATTCTTTGAGGCAGCCCAATAAATAATGATGACCTTCCTGTTAAGAAAATATTTTCCATTAAAAGGGTTCTAGTATCTAATGGGCATTTATTTATTACTTTAAGTATAGCTTCACAAATGGATGGGGATTCAATTCCAATTTTATATGGTTTGAAGAAAACATTTTCAGTAACTTGAAATCTTTCCTCTTCTAAGAAGATAGATTTACTATTATTTAATTTTGAGTTAACTCTTATAAGTTCCAAATATGAAGTTGTGTATGAAATAATTTCTCTAGTATTTTTTTCATCTGTAGAAACAAAACAATTTTCGCTTAATATATTTCTAACTAGCAAGTCATCTTTTGTTTCCTCAATAAATTTGGTATCTTTTTTTCCAGAGAATTTTAATCCTCTTCTAGATAATAAGATTTTCATATATTCCTCCAAACTTCTTCCTCCAATTGGAATGCTTAAAGAATAATTATCATCAGAAACTCCTTCAATTACTGGAGTAATATTAGTCCAAAATGATCCAATATCAACAACTATTCCAGTTTCTTTACCATATGAATATAAAGTTAGTAAATATGCTGGAATAAAAGTTACTTGATTAAAATCATAATTTTCTTTGAGCCATTCATTAACTTTCTCTTTGATGAGAATTCCTCCTGTAGAAGGCAATATAACCATTAATACTTGATTTTCAGATTCAGATCCAGATTCAGATGATAACTTTTTATTTTTAAATTTTTCAATTTTAGTCTTTACTCCTAATTCCAGTAATACCTGCTCCCAAATTAACTCACAGAGTAACCAATCGCTCATTACTAAATTTCTATGAAGAGGATATATTAAATTCCCATTTGTTGATTCCAAGCTCTTAATTGCTTCATTTCCAACTAGAACAATTCTTTTTAATTCATCTTTTGACAAAATATTACTCTTTAAATTGCGGATATTTTTATTTGTTTCTTGTAAATTATTAAGCTCTGAAAGTTTATTTTCATTGCCTTCTTTTTCAAAATTTTTTAGGAAACAAACTGATGGAACTTCAACAGTTGGCAATAAGTTTTCACTATTCCCTCCTTTACAAATGGTTCTCCCTGGTTCAAAAATTATTGTTTTCATTAAATATTTTGTTTCTCAAAATTGTTAAGTACATTTACTAACTTGTTAATATTTTTCCTTTGAAGATTTATTTATTTATTTTTTTCCTTTTTCCTCTGCTGATAATTTAAACCAATTTTAAATTGAAAAAAAATTATTAAAAAAATTCACAAAATTCTAATTTATTTTTTTTCAATACCGGTATTACATGTAAACACGTAATATTGTGGAAATTTTTTTTTTTTAAATTACGTGTCACCGGTAATTATTAAAAAAAAAAAAGAATGTTTAAATTTTCGCAATTATTTGTTATAAAGGATGATATTTGGCAATAAATTATTTTTTAGTTCATCAACATTGAAAAAAGTATCAAAGACAATAAATTTAACTTACAAAAATTCAATATTTATTCCAATTTCTTCCTTTTGTAGTTCTAGACTCTTATTTAACAGTTCAAGTACCTTTAATCAATATTTTTCTCCTTTCAGAAATGATAATTCCTTCAAGAATTTAAATTATTGTTTATCTGGAAGTCAAAGACTTTGCCCATATTATTATCACAGTCTGAAAAACCAATTTAGCAAAATTAATATCAGTGATTTGGATAAAAAGTTTAGGCTATTAGACGGATTTGGAAAAATGAAGAATTTGTGGAATAAGTACGGATATACCAGTATATTCACATATTTTACAATATATTTAGCAACATTTATTTCATTCTGGATTTTAGCAATTAATAATATTATAAATGCAGCAAAATTGATAAAATTGATTTCAGTATTAAGGTTAGATAATCACATTAATTCTTCTAAAATTGAACAAAGAATGGAAACTCCATTTGGTAAACTATTTATAGCTTGGATATCAACAAAAATTGTTGAACCATTTAGATTATTTTCTACTATTACACTCACTCCATATATTTATAAGATACTTAAAAGGTAATTTCTTTTCAAAATTGAATTGAATTAAATCAACTCATCCGGGGTTGATGGTAAAAAAGGTAAATTCTCTTCATTATTATTATTTCCTTCTTTTCTAATAATTTCTTTTGGTTTTCTTAGTCCTGTTTGATTTAAAAATGACTCATTGTTTTTACCAATGTGATTTTTTTCCTCCGTGTTAATACTTGAGATTCCTTCTTTATTCCCTGAGGCTTCCCTTGGAATTGAACTTCTTGGCCTTTCTGGAATAAATTTTGAAGTCTCTCTTTTAGATTGGATAGGCTGAATAGTGTTTGTAACTGCAGGAAAATTTCCTTCAGCATACAATCTAAATGTGTCATGTAATCCTTTACCATGTAGCTTACAACTGGATTCTGTTTCCTTTCTACAATACTTATGCTCCGAATTTAATGTTACGGCAGGCAACATTGATGATAAATAACTAATATCAATTTCTTTTCCATCAATTCTTATTTTATTTTCACATAATTCTTCTAATACACTTTTTATTGTTTGAATTAATCTTAAAATATCATTACAATCTCTCTTGCATAATTCAAATAACTTTGATTGACCTAAAGAAGTTCTATTTAATTCGTGTAACTCTTCAATGGTTTTTAAATTAAAGTATAAACAGAATTCGCTACAAGCTATAATAGATTCTTGAACTAAGTCGGATGTTTTTCTTGCTGAAGTATTTAAATAATGTAATGCCATTTGTAACGTATGTAACGGTAATCCTCCCATATAAATATCTTCATAAGATTTACGATTATTTTTTATCTGATGCAAAATATATTTCAATCCTGCTCTTAATATATTCCATTGAATAAATATTTCATTAATCTCAATATCTTTTAATTTATTTAATTTACATACAAGTTCTAAATGAACTTTACTTATTGAATTAGTTATTAGTGAAAATCTATTCCAAATACCTGCTTTATTTTCATCCATTAATACTACAGATTTAATAATGCTTGAAATAATATTGTAATCCATATTTGTATTTAACAGTAAATTAATCTTATCTAAATCATGATTTGTAATATTATTAATTAATTCAATAAGGCTTTCAGAATTAATAATTGCTTTGCATGATTCTTTAATGGCTTCACAACTATCTGATAATATATTAATTGAATTTAATATTAAGTAATACTGAATTTCTGCATTAATCTTTTCCTCAAGTGAATTAATTCCGGAAAATGGTTGCAATATTGTTTCAATTTGACTTAAAGATGATTTATCTTGAATTGATTTTAATTTTTCCATTACCAGTGTATTTGGCAAAATGATCTTCAAATTCTCTAAATCTTGTATTAAATCTTTTTTTGAAAGATTGATTGATCTAATAATTTGTGGATTTCCAATATTTGTGTAGCAAAGTGTCATGCTTCTAAGTAACTCTTCTTTTAATTCCATTGAGATCTTACTTTCTTGAATATATTTATTTATTTTGTAATGATCAAATGAGCTTAATACTATTCCTCTACAATCTTTGAATAGTAAGTAAAATATAGAACCCACAATTTTTTCATTAAATATATTAATTATCAAGTCCTTTAAAAAAATTATAATCTTTTTAAATATTTCTATTGTTTTGGCAAAAAAAGATAAATATGAATTCTTTTCTTGAATTGATTTGATATCTGTGACATTATCAAATATTTCTTGAATTCCATTCTTACTTGTTATTTTTGTACGAATTATATCATTCAAATACTTTATTCTGGTCTTGCTTATATCTCTGGATGATTGTTGCTTTCTTTGATTTGAGTGATTTTTCATGTTTTTGTATTTATTTTCACAACTTGAAGAGTTTGAATGGGTTTTAGTACTTTTTAATAATAAGCTAGTTTTTTTATTTGTTTCTCTTGATAATGAAGAGTTTTCATTAATTTGTGGCAAACTATTCTTAATATCTTTAATTTCTTCTGGTAATACTTCCCTATCTTGGTTTTGTAGAATTATTTTTTCAAAGTTATTTTCTGAAGTAAATTTAGATTTTATATTGTTAATCAACTCGAATATTAACATTAGAAAATGCTTATGGTTGGTTATTAGTTTTAATGATAAAAACAATAATAAAAAAATAACCTGTCCTTGTTCTTTATATGCACTAAATTTCTGTATATTGTTTAATAATATAGGAATAATCAAACCTGAAATAACTGTAAAAAATGTATAAATTTTTGAGTGGGAGGTGATATTATTGTTTATGTTGATTCTTTTATGTTCACTATATAATATATAAGTGACACTTAATGTGCTGATAGAAAAAATGAGAATTCTAGTTATTATTCGTATTTCTTGATTCCCATCTATTAAAAAATTACAAATGTCTTTTGAAATTTGTCCTTTATATTTTAATTTTTTAAGAAATTCAAAGTTAAATATAGAGACTTTATTTGTAATTTCAGTTGTTATTTCCGGGTGGGACCTTTTCTTAATTTCGTTAATAATTTCTACTCCTTTAAATACACTTTCAAGTTTGTGAATCTTCCACCATTCATTTGAAATAAATGTAAATTTCCTCTTACTATAATAACCAAATTCGTTATTTTGTTTGCTGTCGGATTGTAAGAAGGCTCTTGAACAAAATCCATAAATATAATTATTATACTTCCCAATGAAGTGATTAGTATATTTTTCAATATTTGATAGATAAAATACTGTTAGCAGACTTGAAATAGTACTAGTAACAATCTTCAAATTATTAAGTCTATAATCCTCAACAATATTTTTCATTATAATATTATCCCAAATTATCACATTTATCACCAATATTGATATTGTTGTAAAATAAAACGTATAGTTTGAAGAATTAATAATAAAATGCTTGATTCCTTGGATTAAATCAAAGTATTTGGCAACAATCATTTGAATCATTCTATGAATGATTGCATTTGTAAGCATTATTATTTGGTACTTTCTTGAAAGCTTTTTGTATTCAAATTTCATACTTGAAATTGATAAATTAATAATATACTTGGCCCATATATACATTAAACTAAGTTTACTATTAATGAAAATTTGAACATTTCTCGAAGGTTAAATATATATTGTTAAAAAGCTCATATATTTTTCCAATAAGAGTTTTAGTTAAATTCTCATCAAAGCTGAATAAATGATAATTTTGAAATATTTTTAAACTTGTATTAAACTTATTTGCAAGCAAATTAAATTTTTCTTTCAAAAATATTAAATTAGAAAAAAGCTCTTGCTTATTAATGATTAAAAACCAGAAAAATAAAAAGATAATTACTATTAATAATATAGATACATTTCTTTTTCGATTGATAAATTTTTTATATGTAGAATTGTCCATATCTTTACTTATTTCAATTAGATTATTACATTTTCCGTGATTGCTTTCTGTATTTGACTTTTTTTGCGTAAGTTTGGATTGATTTTTTGTCTTAAAGATCATATTTGATTAAAAAATTCATATTTAAATAGATAATATTTTATTAGGTTAGGGGTTTTTCCCATTTTTATTAGTCATTTTTGAATTAGATTTTATTTCATTTACTTTACGTCCGGGATTATTCATAACTGCCGATAAGGACTTAAGAAAAATATTAAGAAATTTTATAAAAGAATTTATTCTTAATATTGATAAATTATTTGTTTTCCCAAATTATTTCGATTTGTCGCAATTTAATAAAATAGAATATTTTAGTAATTTATATTACATTATTCTTCACCTCTCAAAACTCTCAGCTAATCTTCAACTCTAAATAAAACCATGATATAAACTATTATTAAATTATTTCATAAGCTATTTTATATGATTATTATGACCATTATTAGAAATTACTCCAAATATATCGTGAATAGTCAACACATCAGGCGCCAAAGTCTATGTGGACAAAAGTGCATGTAGAAATGCATGCAGAATTTTTTAAAAAATATATTAATGAAAAAATTTAAATAGAAAAAAATTTAAAATAAGGAGAATTTTTAAATTATAAGCCAAATTATAAAGATGGGGCTCAGAAAGTTAAAGGGAAAGATTCATAATCATGGTAAAAAGATGGAGGAGAAACAAGAAAAAAAAGTGGGAAATAAGGTCGAAGAAAAAATAGCAAGTAAAGTACAATCTGGAAACAAACAAACACAGGCCGAGAAGTTAATAGCGCATTTCAAAGGACTTGATAAAAGGGGAAAGCAAGCAGGCAAAACAAAGGATAAAAAAAATAATGTGAAAAAGAAGAGAGCTCCAACAGTGGAGAATCAAATAACATCATTAAAAATAATATCAAGAGCAGCAGCAAAAGTTCGTGAAATGGAAACTAGTAGACAACCTTTTATGGATTACTCAGTAGATTATCACCCTCATATTACAAATAAAAATGTAGACAAACTATTGTATTTGGAAACAAATACATTGGCAGTTAAAAAAAGTTTAGTAAGAAGCAAAATACTTCATGAAAGAGAGACCTTGCAGAAGATGAGAGGAGTTTGTATATATATTAAGGCTAAGCTACCAACTGCGATTGAAAAATTTAAAAATAAATCAAAGTCTGAATTAAAAAATCAAAAAAATTTAGATAAAGGAAAAAGTGATAATGCAGAAAATAACGAGTCTGAATTACTCAACCAGACAAAATTTGGGCAAGATTCAGGAAGGGGTGAAAGAAAGATTGAAATAGATATAACAACCATTCATAGTGTTTTGGGATTATCTGGTCTTGAATTATTAGAAGATATTGATACATCTGAGGTAACAAGAATAAGGCATAGATTACTACACGTAAAAGAATCAATTATATCAAAAATACCTGAAGCAAGCGCTGATTTTGTAATAAAAGGACTTATCCAGTTTGATCCAAATAGGCTAATAGGATTAGTTCCAATGCTTTTATCTGTGGTTAAATATAAATTTACTAATCCAAATTTTTGGGCATCAGTTGTGCATGAATTATGGCTTTTTATTATTGTTTCACAACATAATAATTTGAAAGTTGGGGATCAATCAACTGAAAAAATACTTAAAAGTCTAAATACTTCTAATCAATCAGAAAGTAATTTGCAAAGAAATCAAATTTTTCCGGATTATTTTATTGCTATCAATTATTTACTTTCAGGAATGGTTGACACCAAAATTCCTGGCGTGCTTAGATTATTGGTTAGATTAAATATGATGTATTATTATGAATGCAGAATTAATACATTAATATTATTTTGTAACAACCCAATGGAATTATGGGTTGATTACATTAAAATTTCATCCCTACTTAACAATATTGATTCATTAAGAACCTTATTGACTTCATTATCTGAATCGAAAGATGTGGATATTCAACAGCTGGCTATTAGAGTCTTTTCAAGTAATTTGACTTCAATAATATTCTTTCATCTGGTCAACTCTCCAATTAGTTTGGTACATGATAGAAACAATCTTAAGTTAATTACTTGCTATATTGAATTTTTGAATGAATGTTTATTAATTGGGCATTCAAAGGAATTATTAAGTTACGTTTCAACAGATGAATTCGTAAATAAATATATTGTTTACTCAACTTTTGGCCAAGGATATAAATTTTATTCAGAATTAGATGCAGATAATATATATTTAGATAAAAGTGGTGAAAATATTAACAGAAGTAATCGAGAAACAAAAGAATATTCAGTTGTTGGGTATGATAGAAATCAAACTAACATGAATTTAAGATATAATAATGAGAAATATAATATTTGGGATATATTTTCAATTGTTTGCGATCCAAAATATAAAGAATCAATATTATATCCAATAGTATTATTTTTAGCTGATGCAATGTATTTTTCTTTTGTATACGAGGTGAATTGGGAATATGATAGTTTAAAGAATTTATTAATTTCAATTATTCAGTTAAACAAACATTTCAAAAAAGCTTTAATAGTAAGTTAATTGTTTGATGATTTATTTCATATTTTAATAATTATAAAGGAAATCGGCAATGAAGGGTCATTTTCACAGATTTTATTGGAAGATACAAAAATTGTTAAAAAATATTTGAGATTGTTATATAATGGACAAGAAATTGATCTAAAACGTTTACAAGAATGGATTACAGATCGTAGAATAAAGGTAAGTTTTAACAACAAAATTAACTATTTATTATTATTTGTTAATATAGGAAAGTACAATTTCAAGAAAATTAGAAGAAAGCGCAAAAGTACCATGTTTTCATCCAAGTTGTAATAATTTCACAGTTGGTTCAAAAGTTAGAACTGCTGAATTAAATAAAGAAATAAAAATCAAACAAGAAAAAAAGGGAGAATTAGATTTTAGATATTGCAGACGTTGTTTTGTTGTTAGTTATTGCTCAGATAAATGTCAAAAATCTCACTGGAAATTATCACATTCATCAACATGTGGATTAATGGCTGTGCCACCAGCATCATTGATTTTTAATTCAACAGTAAATTGGCCAATAAGATTACATTTACATAATACAAAAGACGAAATTTTGGAATCAGAGTCTGTTACTTATTTGCAAGATAAATATTATAATAATATATATAATAATTTATCATTTAAAGTATTTTTTGATTCATGTAATTTATCAATACCATATCCATTAACAATTAAAGATCAAAATATTATTCCATATCATTGTGGTTTAAGAGAATGTGTAAGAGAAGATTGTTTAAAGTGTCCATCTAGTGAAAATGGATTAAAAAGAGTAAATGCTTTTGAACATAAGAATTTATTAGTTTATAGAGAATTACATAACAATCAAAAATTATTAATGCAAATTGGTGATCCAAGAATGTGGAATTCATTTGTAAAACATAATAAGAAAGAAAAAGTTAAAGTAACTGAAAAGAAAAAAAAAATATGTTTAACGAGAGCTTTTGCTAATACATATAATATTCCAATGATTAAACAGAAATGAGTAATGACGATATAATTTCATAAATTAATTCTCTTGATTTGCGATTGTTTGAATTAATTAAAAAGTTATTTGAAGAAAAAATAATAATTTCACAATTAATTGATTGTATTGAAATAGATATAACTTTTTCTTCTTGGAATAAATCATTATAATTAACAGTAATTTCATCAAATTTTTTTTCTTTCAACTCATTAATTAAATTCTTAATGGTAATGCTACCAAAAAGAACTGGTTGATCGTTATGTAAATCGTATTCAAAATCAAAGTCATCTTCAAAAAGATCATCAATATTATCAACTTTAGTAATAATATCAGCTGGATTAAAATTATTTGGAATGAATTCAGTTTCAGAATCATTTTTCTCAACTTGAGAATTATCTTTATTTGAAATATTGGAATTTTTATTCATTTTTTCCTCAATTAATAATTGACCTTGCTCATAATTTAAAAAAGCTTCAGTTTTACTAACAAATGAATTTGGATAGATCTGTTTGAATTCTAAATTATTTGCTATATCAGACGATAAACTGACAGGAATCCAATCACCAGTAATATCAAAAATCTTATTTTTATTATTATATATAATTTTATTCGTAATTGGAATTAATTTAATATAATTCTGAAAAATTATAAAATTTTCATCTTTCAAAAGTTGATTGTTTAATAATATAGAATCCATTTTATTAATATTTGGTATGATAAAGTTAAATTTTTGTTGGTTTTGATTAAAATATGGAATAATATTTTCAATAAGTTGAAAAATATTTGGTTCAATATATATTGGGGAATGTTTAATATTCATTATTGGCTTCTCTTTAAAATTATTAATAAAATTTTCAAAATCAACAAGACTATCTATTATTATAAGTGTATTATTTGGATTCTTATTTAATGTTTTATAAAGATCATAACTTGGCCCAAATTTCATATTACTATTGGTTGCAAAGAATATTGCAGGTTCTCTATATACCGTTGATAATTCATTTAAAGTATGAAATGTATAAAGACGATTCGATTTTTTTAAAAATGAAAATAAAAAAGGAGGATTTGGATTTGGTAACATAACCTTTCTTGTTCTTGATTGCGAAGTCCATTCTGAAGATATATCAGCATTTAATAATATTGTGGAAATACCACCACCTATAATATACATTGGAACTTGAATAGGCATAGTTAATTCAGAAATTTTTTGACCAATAAATTCAACAATTTCTAAACAAAGAAGCCCAAAGCAATCAATAGGTATTAATATGGAGCCATTCTTATTTAAAGTATCAGTAATATGTTGAAAAATATTATCTAATTGTATTTGATAAATTGGTGAATTATCATTCAGTTTCTTATTTTTTTCATTTTCATTTTCATTTTCATTTTCATTTCCATCTTCATTTCCATCTTCATTTCCAATTTCATTATTATTTTTATCATTATTTTCAATCTTTAATTCTTTATCAATTTCTTTTATTTTAACTAATGGTAATATCGAAGATTTTAATTCATCTTGTTTATTTTCAACAATGTCAATATTATAATAATTATCACATGATTTCTTAATATTATAAAAATTGCCATAAAAAACAAGATTATTACAATTTAATAAATCACCAAGATAGAGTGAAGCAGGATATCTATCAAATTCTAAAGATATTGGTCCAATTATTGCAAGATTTTCTTTAGTTTTTTTAATATCAAAGTCCATATTATCAGTTGTTATATAAAATCCAACACCACCAAGACAGAATCCACTATCAAATGAATGAATATTAAATTTAGAAAAGTTTTTACTAACTTGAGTAATTTCACCAATATGAATTAAATCTATTTTGAAATTATTCTTTTCATTTGAGATAAAATTACTATTAATATCTTTTGATACAGAATTAACAAATTGATTTTCAATAAAAATTTTTGGTAAATAAGACATTTCTTCACCAGTTGTTTTTCCAAATATTGGTGGATGACTAGTATTTGAATTACAAGTATTACAACCAATTGTAGCTGGATAATTTTGAAGAATATTACCATCAAAAATATGGCTTGCAGCATTAATTGCAGCACCGAGACCAGTAGTACTACCTCTTGAATTCATTAATTCATTATTGGTATTTTTGGAATCATTTTTTCTATTAAAATTAATAATATTTTCATTATCATTAAAACTGAATTGATTATAATAATATTCAGGACCATTTTCTGCAAGATTTGAAAATATTTCATGTCTAATTTTTAAAGAGTTATTATTATTATTATTATTATTATTATTATTATTATTATTAATAAGTTTTGATGAAATAATATTAAATAAATCAGGAGTTTTTAACCATAAAAATGGATCAATTATATTATTAAATGGATTATTACTATAATATTCAATTAATTGTTGTAAAGATAATATTGCAGATTGGTAAACTGGTGGTGTAATTAATAATTTAGAATTTGTTATATCAAATTTACTTGGATATTTATTTAACCATTGATAAATATTTAAATAATTTTGTTTAAAATTTTCTTCATCAGAATAACTATCATCACTATGGTAATCAATATCATCTTGGTTATTGTTATTATTAATATTATTTTGATTATTATTATCATTATTATTATTATTATTATTTGAATATGAATCTAATGATTCTAAATAATTACAATAATTATTATAATGTAACAAAAAAGGAATACCAATAAGTCCATATGGATTTGAAATTAAAATTAAATCAACTTCAATTTTTTCATTTTCTTTTATATTATTAATACATTCATTAAATAAAAATGTTGCAGGAAAAAGTGTATCTTCATGCAGTTTATCAAGATCTAAATCTCTAAATAATTCTTGATTAATATTATAATTTAAATCATTTTTACATATTAAAGGACAATCACATAAAATATTAAGATCATAAAATTTAATGAAAGCAAAATTTTGGTATGATTTGAATTTTATATTTTCTTCATTATTATTATTATCAATTCTTATTGGAGAAAAGAATACTTCCATAATTTATAGCAAGTATATTAAATGTTTAAATATATGGATTCATATATACATATATATATAAATATGTTAAAAAAATTTTAACATATTATGGATTATTTTA
This sequence comes from Cryptosporidium parvum Iowa II, assembly GCF_000165345.1. Lineage (NCBI taxonomy): Eukaryota > Apicomplexa > Conoidasida > Eucoccidiorida > Cryptosporidiidae > Cryptosporidium > Cryptosporidium parvum. The sequence goes on along the minus strand of NC_006984.1, from coordinate 135,764 downwards.
ACTAAATTATTGGTAATAAAAAAAATGTGGGAAGCTTGTAATAATTTTATTATTATTTTAAGAATAATATTAAATTATTACAAGTATTAAACAAAAAGGCGGGCTGTTTTATTTTGACATTAAAATTTAACATGACACGTAATTTTAAGATAAAATGGAAATGATAAAAAAAAAAAAACAATAATAACTTAGTAATAATTACTGTTTATTATAATTCATCAAATTTATTATTATCATGATTATTTTYTKKGTAYYKAKTMMGATCATTCRATRKGTGGATATAATAAATTAAATATTTTTGGATTATATTTTTGKGCTGTATTATAAATATTTGATTCAATTTTATGAAAAGAAATAATATGTGAAAAATAATTATAATAAGAATGATAGTGAATTGATTCAGCTTGATGGAATCCATTAAAATTAATTGCTTTAATATTGAGAAATTTAAACCATCTACCAAGTGCCATATCATCAGGTTCATCAGGTTTATTACAAATACATTCTATAATTGAAATTAATAAATAATAATGGAATAATTATAAAATTTTAACMTTACCTTTACMTTTTGCAAGKTTAGATAAGGRATTTGAATTAATAATAAWACCCCCCCCCCCTAAATWAATAGTAAAAAAAAAAAAATAATAATAATAAATAAATAAATAAAAAAGGTAAAACTTACCAGTAATATAATCAATAGACCAATTATCAATAATAGATCCAAATGAGTATCTTAATCCAAGATATAAATCAAAATGATCATTATCATTATATTGGTGATTTATATAAGTTAGAGAATTAAGTAAAGAAAATGGAATGATTAGAGTATCATCATCAACAAGAGCAAAATATTTGATTTTATAATTTGAATTGATGTTATTAATAATATATTTATTATATAAAAAGTGTATAATAGAATATAATTTTAAACAATGACCATTAGATTGATTTCCAGTTTTTAAATCGTTTATGGGTATATTATTAATAATATCATTATGATCACTCAAAATATCAATATGAATAGATTTATCATTAAATGGTTTAATTAAATGTGAGATTGAACTAAAATAATTCTTACAATAAGGATTTGAATTAATTGAATTATAATTTAAATATTTTTTATTTGCCCATAATTGATTAATTTGTGAAATACGATTATTATGGTATTTTTGAGTAGTTTTTATGGCAATAACAACTTCATTTGGATTAATAATATATTTTTGATTTATATTATTTAAGGAAGTGAAAATGATACACAATTATTTGAAATTCGATAAGATATTGACCAAGTAATACATTTTTTTGGTATTATACTATTTTTTTTATGATATTTTGGATCAGTATCATCAATATTTATACAAAATTCTGGTATATCTTTTAATTTAATATTTAATTCATCATAAATTAATTTTGATAACTATAAATTAATTAATTTTATTATTATTAATAGTAAACTCATAATGAAATAACATACCTCAAAATTTACATCAGTATAAATTTTGTAATTATTTTTATTATTAATATAATTTGATGATGATTTTATTGATACTTGTAAAGATTCAATAGTAAATCTTCTAATAGCATATCCAGAATGATGGAATGGATATTTAAAATTTTTATCCAAATTATAATGATGTACTATAGATGGAACATTGTCATTAATTTGAACACCAATAAAATTATTATTTGGAGATTTAATATTACTACTAATATTTGGAACATTTTGTATCTTTTCAAATATTGTTTGTTCTTTATTTAATTTAAATAATAATTCATTTAATAATATTGGATTAAAACGTGTATAAGAATTAATTATAAAAAACCAATCAAAATTATTATTATTGGATTCTTTAACATATCTAAATAGTATAGGTAATAATAATGTATCTTGTGGATATTTGTATGGAATATTTTCTGATAAATAATATACATTATCTTTTGGAATCTTATTATCAATTAATAAAATATCTAAAATGGATTTATTCTATTTAAAAAAAAAAAAAATAGAATAAGAAAATTTATTATTTAATAATAATTTAATTATAATAAATTAAATTACTTACATCTGGTCCAATATGAAAGTCATCAAATATTATAAATTTCACCTTTTCCTTTAAATATGTAATTTCATCATTACAATAAAATGCATATATTAAACAGTTAATAATTAAATAATAAAATAAAAAAAGTTGGTAATTCATTATTATTATTATTTTTATTAATATTATTATTATTTTTTAAATAAATATAAATAATAAAAAATTGCATTTATAATAATTTTAAAGAACACAAAAAAGAAAAAAAAAAAATTATAATTTTTTTTTACATGTAACTAATTAATTAATTATTTTCATTACTTATAAAGATCTCGATACCTATATAGTGAAATGGCGGTCAAATCCCCACGAGTTCCCGCCGAAATTATTTTTTAATATAAATTATCGGAAAAATTCGAATTTTTTTTTTCTCGTTAAAAAAAAAGGAGGCAAAAAAAATAATAATAATAATAAAAATAAAAGAGAGAAAAATAAATAAATAAATAAAATATTATCAAAGGATAATAATAGGAAGTATAAATAATATTTTCTCTTTAATTGGATATCAGTAATTGAATATATGTATATATATATATAAATAATAACAATATAGGATAGTATTTAGAATAAAGTGGTTATATATAAATAAGAGGAAGATAAATAGATAAATAATTTAATTATTAGTAAAACAAAAGCAATTTAAAGGAGAAAATAGTGTTTTAGTGAAAAAAGAAAAATGGATCAGAAACCAACACCAAGTCGAATGTAAGTTTACAATTTATATAGAATAATTTTTAATATTGAAAATTAATTGTTAATTTATAGGGCTTTACAAGCAATAAAGTTGAAGAGCAAAGGAGCAAAACAAGGATATGATTTATTGAAAAGAAAGAGTGATGCTTTATCAAACAAATTTAGAGGAATGTTAAAAGAAATTGTTGAAACAAAACGTTCAATAGGTAATGATATTAAAGAAGCGTCATTTGCATTGGCAAAGGCAACATGGGCAGCTGGTGATTTCAAAGATAGAATCATAGAATCATGTAAAAGACCAACAGTAACAATGGAAGTTGGTACTGAGAATATTGCAGGTGTTAGATTACCAATTTTTGAGATGAATGTTGATAATAATTCATCTACAGAAACATGTCATATTGGTGTAGCAAGTGGAGGTCAAGTAATTCAATCAACTAGAGAAATTTACATGAAAGTATTAAGGGATTTAGTCAAGTTAGCTAGCTTACAGACTGCATTCTTTTCTTTAGATGAAGAGATTAAGATGACAAATCGTCGTGTAAATGCATTACAGAATGTAGTTTTACCAAAATTAGAGGATGGTATGAATTACATTTTAAGAGAATTGGATGAAATTGAGAGAGAAGAATTCTTTAGATTGAAGAAGATTCAAGAGAAGAAGAAGGAATGGGCAGAAGCTGAACTTCAAGAGAAACTAAAGAAGGATAAAAGTAATTCTAAAGAAAACGATTCCTCCTCATACGATACAATCAAGAACTCTGGTGATTCAATTTTGGAGCAAAAGAATGAAGGAATTTTATTTTAAATGATTCGCGTTATTTTTTTTTTCAATTAATTTCCCTATAGAGTATATTTCAAATAACTATTGATGATATTCATAATAATAGAGTATTAATAGGAAAAAATTGATACAGTTATAGATAGTTTTTTAAGTAATAAGTTCGTGAAATGAAAAGGAAATTTATATTATTGAATAGTATTACATGTAATTAGTTTAATTTTCAAGAATAAAATTTTTGAGCGGCACAAGCGAGTGCTTTTGAAATATTCACTTAGTTAAATGATAGTAAATTAAAAAAAAACTGGGAATTTAAAGCATATAGTTGAGTTTAATTATATAAATAAATATTTTTAATAACATTTATTAATACTTGAAAAAAAATCAAAATTTTTATTAAAAAAATACTTAAATAATAAATTACACGTTTACTTGTACACGCGCTATTTAGTTTTAGCGGGAAAGGGGGGCCCCAAGGTTAAACAATTTGAGAAATTCGTAAAAACGAGCCTTCGACGAGATTCGAACTCGTGACCTTCGGTTTACAAGACCGACGCAATAACCAAGACTATGCTACGAAGGCGACGCTAACGAGTGGTAAAAATTGGGTCATATTAAAATATTGTGAGATGTGTGAAAAAGTGAGGAAAAAGTGAGGAGAGTTGTAAATTAGTAAATAAAAAAAAAATAATAATAAAGTATGATTTATTATTTGTAGATTGAATTTGATAGAATATATAATACATATTTGATAATATTGTAAATATTGAGTTGAAATATATCATGTATGTAACACTTGGTAATAAAATAATTATCAAGAAATATTATATTATGTGTTAAAGCGGGCAGACTTATAATTGATTTATATTAACTTTCTTGCAATAAAATTTTCTTTTTCTGTCTTTGATTTTTAAGAATTAAGTTTGGATTATCATGTTTAAGAGCGTTAATAAGGTTGCATCCATTACAAATAGTAGATGATGAAATGTATCCACAAATAGTACATTTTCTAGCTATATAATTGGGACTAGAATTAGACTGTTCAAGGTTAAGTTCTTGAGCTGCAAGTATCATATTGAAAGAGTATTTGTAATCAAAGCTTTGAATCTTACGTATGAATTCACGTGAAACTCCTCTATATGCATCCACAGAATAAGTACATTCTGTTGAGAAATATTTGAGGTTAAGATAATGCGCATATAATACAATTTCTTTTTCATAACAATACATTAAAGGCTTAACTCTAGGCTTTATATTTAAGAAAGCTTCATTTTGAGAATCATGATTTTGCATTTGATCTTTAGTTGTAGTAATCTCATTATTTGTTATTGGGTTAATACATCTTCTTAATCTATTAAAATCGCCACGTAGTATATTTAATAATAAAGTTTCACATGTATCATCGCAACTATGACCTGTACAAATAACATCAGCATTAACTTTATAGCTTCCAATATCTAATGCTTTTCTTCTAAATACACCACAATATGTGCACGAATTTGATTTGCTTGATTTACTTTGAATTTCGTCCATTGTTGTATTAAACATATCTTTAAAGGATAGAATAGTTAAGGGACAATTGTAGTATTCCTGCTGATATTTAACAACTTCTAGAGAGTCATCCCTATATCCCTTAATTCCTTCATCTACCGCAATTAATTCCAATTCTATACCGTAATCTTTTCTTTTATTTAGTTCATATAATACATTTAATAAAACACTTGAATCCTTTCCTCCTGAAATACATACTCCAACTCTATTTCCTCTTTTAAACATACTGTATTTCATTCAATAAAATAAGATAATTAAAACAAGTTAGAATTTTAAATATTAACAATAAGGTATTAAATATGAAACGCAGTCATATTAAAAACCTATTCAAATTTTTCTTAATGGAAAGTTCCATTCAATCATTATTTACTTACCTATTTTCCATTATATATTCATGTACCTCCTCTTCAAAGTTATCAATAAAACATTTCTTGCAACTTAGGTACCCTGTTTTGCACCTTTTCATTACAACCTTCCCTTCCTTACAGTAGTAACAACTCACAATACTGCTCATTATCTGATTGCTCGATATATTCGTATAAATTCCAACTATTTTTTTTTTTTTAACTTTATTTTAATCTTCATTTGACATTTAATTTTAATTCAGCTATTGGCGCCAAAGGTGATCATGGCATTGGCGCCAATAACGGTACCGAATATATATATATTTACATATATATATTTATAATTTTTTTTAAAAAAAATAATTAAAATAAATGGAAAAAATTGTCAAATTATATGTGATTTTTCGTTGAAAATAAATCTGGAATATTAAAATTTAAAATAATTACTGGAATAATCAATATTATTATTATAAAATATAAAAATAAGATAGAGAATTTACTCAAAAGGAAATCATATATTAAAGTGTTTGATACCGACTAATTGTGTTTCCCACAGTAATTTTTCAATTAAACTTTAAAAGGAAAACATTAGAATACTAAAATAAATTGTTATAACACAGGTTATTGTGTTTACGAAATGAAATGCTAGATGAAGAAACTAATATTTCATTAATTGAATAATTATTTTATTTATTTTTGGTACCAGTAAAATTATATAAATATATATTATAAATTCAACTCATTTTAATTTTTTTTTTCCAGTTAATAAAAATTAATTATAACTCGTTGATTCATATGAAAGAATTAATAAATTAAGTTATTTTTAATTTAACATTTACTTCTCAGTTAATGAAAAGGTAATTACTAAAAGTATTAATTAGCACTATACAAATACAATATTACATAATTTCATTGAAAAGAAGAATTAATTGAATAATGAGCTTGGAAATTGATGATGACGATAAGAATTTACTTTCCCAATTTTTGCAATTATCAGTACAAAGAAAGATACAAGGATTTAAATTGAGGCAAGAATTGAATATAAATACTAATACTGATGATAAGAATCTTAATAATAGAAAATTTTCAAATATTGAAATAAAAAATTTATATAATGAATATTTTAAAGCTATTAAGGTAATTGAAGAATTAGTAAATTGTAGATTTGACCAAGATTTTAATGTAAGAGTAAAATTAGCAAAGAATTTAGAAAAGATTTTGAAGATTGATCCAATATTTACTTGCTTAGTTACTGTTAAACTTTCAAATTTGATTAATGATAATGATATTAATGTAATTAAGGCTATAATTGATATATTATATAATCAAATTGAGGTAATAATTTCTGATTTACTTTTACCATATTCTATTAAACAATTAATAATTGAAAAAGAGGAAAGCTATAAACAAATAGAAGAATTACAAGAAAGCACATTTAATAAGGATTCTTGGTGGGATTCTGAAATTTGCAGAAAATTACATTTAGCAACAGATGAATCATTAAATAGTTTTTATTCATTAATTAAATTAATCTCAAAAATATTAGAAACTTATGGTAATGGTGGAACAATTAATAATAAACAAAAAGATCGAGATTTAGTGATTTTAAATTCTTATCAAATAGATGATGAATGGAAAAGAGAGGCATTATATAAGAAGACACTTAAATTAGCCTTTAAAATATTACGTATATGTATGATTAATACAAATATTTTACAAGAGGTAAAATCAAATTTAATAATAGAGTCAAGAAATAGAGTAAATCACCAATGTTGGGATTATCCAGGTAACTTTAATTTGAATCAAAAAAAGAATTCAAGAGTAATAGTAACATACGATCATCAAAGTAATGGTAATTATGTTTATTTTAATCAATTTGGATGTATTTTACCAATAGAAGTAATTTTATGTAAAAGTTCGATAACAGTTTTTGAAAATGTTATTAGAAGTATTTCAGATTCAATAGAATTATCAGGAAGATTTTTATTGAGATTGAAAGAAATTAATTACCTCAATATATGTTACTGGATTCAATTTATAGGTTGGCTTTGTAGTTCAAAAGGAATTTATCTTAGCAGATTCATTTCCTCGATAATAGAACTCTCAAAGGAACTTTTCATTCAAATTAATGAAAAAGAAGTTGAGAGAATAAATGCAGTAAAATTCGTACTTCAAGAAGAACTACTGCGTATTCTTGCTTCAGCACACACTTACGACAATATAATTCTTTTTGGTGAAATTATTAGTATTCTTAATAAGCTTGGGAAGAAAGGAAATCTTCACGAACTTAGACAAGAAGCTATTAACAAATTTAACAAAAATTACAATAATAATAATAAAAACAATAATGACAGTAATGATTTCCATGTGGATGAGAAGAACGAATCAACAAACGACATTTTACCGCCAATTCATGCACAAGAATTACGTGGTAGGTCAACGAGATACTCGTATAAAAGAATGAAATATGATGTAGATGATGGATTTTATAAGATTTCACCGCAAAGTGTAATAGAAGGAGTTTGTTGGTTATTTTCAACAAACTCTTATTCAAATGTTGTAGATATTGCAATAAATAATTTTTTAAACTTGAAAATACCAAATAACTTATTTGTTGAGGAAGGAAATAATGATGAATGTAACGAACAAAAGAAGAATATAGACTTAATACTAAATTCGAGTAAATTTCCTTGGACTAATAAATTTTCACCTTTGAATAGCAATAAAAAATTGGAATTTAATGTTCAAGATGAAAAACAAAATATTGAAGAGGACTATGAAAAAGAAATGAGAAACATAGATGATGAGATGTTTGTTTTTAATTATAAAAATAAGGAAATTAAGCAGATTCTTGATTTAGAATCTAACATTCCAGATTTATCTGGTGAAAATTCTAATAACAAAAAAAGGACTTTAAATGCTTTAGTTAAAGTAGATAACGCTATAACCGAAGAAAAATATGATATTGAAGGTTTAACCAATGCAATAAATATTGGAACTTGGGAAGAATTGAAAAGCAATAGTAATAGTATTAAGTCAATATTATTTTCTCAAATTATTACAAGCGTATTAGTGTCACCAGCTGTAGATATATCTACAGATGGATTATATAAAGTTTCAAGAACATTATTAAATAATAATCAGTTAATGAATGTACTAAAACATGGACAGTTGATTTTAACATCTTGGGAATTATTATTGAAGAGAATTAGTGAATCAGAAGATAAAGATATTATTACTAGCAGTATTGAAACTTATGGTGAAGGTGTTAATATGGCATGGAATTTACTTGTAGAAAGAATTACCACTGCTTTTGAAATTTTATTCTATAAATATAGACTCTTAATAAGATTAATCTTAAACAAAGAAAGAATTATTTTAAATAATAAAAGTGACTTAAAAATGGAGCAAGTATTTATTGAGATTTTGGTAAAAACACTTTTAAGCGAAACAAAAGAACTATTAACAAACATTCTACTTATAACAAATATTAATGATGAGGAATATACTAATGAAATTAATGAGGATTACTTTGTTTATTTGGATAATATACTTTATTATAATGAATTAAATTTACACAATATTCAATGTATGAACGAAAATTCAATTAATAATAATGAGGCATTAAATACTTCAAATAATTTAAGAAATATTAATATAGTATTCATTCTATGGATTTATAATTTTGTTTTAGAACAAAGAATTAAAGTATTACACAATTTATTCTTTAGATTTTACCATTATGATTCAAAGGCAAATCAAGAGGAATTAATTTTTGAGAAGGTATTTCAGTGGATTATTAACGAAAATGATATGAATAATGATGTAATTAATGAAGAAAATGAAAATCAAATATTTTTTGATTATAATAAATTATTCATATTTTGTTTTAATAACTTCACCAAGTGTATTTCTGATTATAATACTAAGAGTAATATTTTTCTCTCTCAACTCAAAAGACTTATTATGAATACGCCAAAAATACCTACAAATTTTCTGAGATTATTATTCAATCAATGGCTATTTTCTAATAATTATTGCATGCAATTATCCACATTAAATCATGAGGTTGCCGCCCAAACAGATGATAGCATGTTATTAGTAAAGAGAGAATATGCATTAAATATATTTTATGAATTATTAAATTCAAATTATCCTATTGATAATATAAGAAAGGTTTCATATTTTGTGTTGATTGTAGCATTTTTAAGCTATAATTCAGATTCAAGCAATTTAAATTTCTTGGATAATATTTGTTTATTTTTAGAAAATGTGGAACCTATGCATATAGAGTCGTCAAATATTGACAATTGTGGGGAAAGCATAAACTTGAATCGCAATATTAATTTCTTTGAGTTTACTAAAGAATTATTTACTGTCAAAAATATTCAAAGCAATAAGAAGATAAACATTCAGTTGAATCAAGTAAATAATCTACGAAATACCTTTGTAGAGAATTTAATTTCAGTGTTATACTGCAATATCAATGAAGTGAAAAACGATTTTTATAATAATGAAGTTACTCATTTAAAGACCTATTTGAATGAGGAAATGAATAATTGGAATGATGCAGAAATTTATGGTGAAATTTGGATTATCGTATTATCACTTGTTCTTGTTTCTATTATAGTTTCGGATGAAATAAGTTGTGATAATAACGATGAAATAATTACTGATTTGTTTAATACAAACAAATTTCTTATAATAGCGGCAAAAAATATTCAAGAAATGATTAAAAATGAGCTTATGCCAAAATATAAGAAAACATACGATTTAAATAAACACATTTATAATCACTTTAAGGTAGGAGTTAAACAAGATTTTGATAATGAACAAGATAAAGATTTTGAAGATGAATTTAACAAGTCAAATGTTAATGAAAGGATTCAAAGCATGGTAATAGATCAAAATCAAGGTAGTGATACTTTAATGGAAACAATGAATTTAGAGAATATTGAAAATAATAGCCAAAATATTGAAAAAATATATTTAAGTTATGTTGAAGATTTATTTTCTCGTTCTTGTTTAATATTTAAATACTATTGTCTACGATATCCATGTTTGATAAATTATTTGTTTAAATTATATTCAAGAATTGTTGATGAAATAAATAAAAATCAGCAAATCAACAGCAGTGATAATAATCATAATAATGATTATAACATACTTACATTATTAAATAAAATTAAAGATTTGTTTAATAATCTATTTGTGGAAATTATTTTACTATTTAAACATCATTATTCAAGTGAAAAAGGTAATTTGGATATTTTAATAAAAGAATATTTAAGAATATTGGATATATATTCAAGCGATCATATAAAATATAATTATTTATTTGATTTTATTATTCAAATACTTGGAAATATTAATTTCAGTAATTTGGAACTTTGCTTAAAAGTATATAATATATTTAAAGATACACAAAATATTAACATAATAATACCAATAATTGGTTACTATGATTTACAAAAGATTAAAGAACTACTACCTGTAATAATTAGTAAATCAGATAAATCAATGATTAAAGAATGTATCAAGAATATTGTTACAAATCCATTTGCCCTAAAAGATAAAGTTATTTCATCCTCTGATTTATTATTATTATTAATATCATACAGTTATCCTGATGTAAATTATGTTGATAAGAAAAAGACTGTGGATATAATAGACTGTTGCTTTGAATTAACGCAGAGTAATCCACCAATATTTGATTCAGAAATTATTGCATCAGTAATTGGTAAAATTGTTCAAGATGAAAAATCAGTATTCCCAAGAACACTTGGAAGGACTCTTGTATTATCAGTAATGTACTTACCAACAGTTCGTTCATTTATTTCATCATTTGTTATTTCTTCTTTGATAAGAAACTACAAAGTATGGGAGGATACTTTAACTTGGAGAGGAGTAAAGCATTGTATTCAAAAACTTTGGTGTGATTATAAAGCTTCAATATTTCCAAGTTTAATTTTACTTCCCCAAATAGAATTTCAAGGAATATTCAATGAATTAATTGAAACAAATTCTGATTTAAGAGTTGATTGTATGGATATTATTAAAAAAACGGTAAGTTTAGTAAAATATTATATTTTTCATTGAATTAATTTTATAAATTTATATTAACTTAAATTAAATTTTAGAATTTGAGATCTATACCACAATATGTACAAGATGCATTAAAAATATAATAATTAATTAGTATTGTCTTTTTTTCTTTTTGGTAGAATTGAATCAAAAGTTGTATACCAGTTACAAGTCTCATTATATTTAACAATACATTCAATTACATGATTAACTGTAAGCACTTGATTTGAGCATAAAGTTATTCCAGATTCTATAATTGGTAGTTTGGCAGTTTTAATATTAAACTCCTCAGCTCTAAGTTTACTAATATTTTTATATTTGTTTCTGTCAATTATTCCACCTATAATAAATATTTGCTTGTTGTTAAATCCTTGATTTGATGAATTCCCATATTCATCTTGGTCTTGCTTAGAAGTTAATACATTATTTGAATCTGCTGATAAATAAATTATCTCATAGTTTGAATTTTTATCAGAATATCTATCAGAAACTACTTTATTAACTTTATCACTTAATATTTCAACTCCAAGCCATGATTCTGCCAATGTTTTATATAATCCTTGTTTAAGTCTTTGAGAAACACCACATATAATCATTTTTAAAGGAATTTTAGATTTTCTTATACAAGAATAAGATATACTAAGTTGTACAACCAAACTTTTGAGATTTCGATCCGAAAGTTTATCATCATAGTCACAATCAATGATAAGCGTTGGTCCAAGCCCAATATTATTTAAATAATCTTGATTGCTTTTGAAATTTCTATTTTTCCTATTATCATTAGTTTTCTTCTTTATTTGACACTTTACATGATCATTAATGTTTTCTGAAGATATTTCAAACTCCATCTCGTGATTTATTTATTATAGAGATTCTAAGATACTTTCAAAGTAATTCTTTCTCCCTACTTATTTAATAAATAATATCTAATTCTTAATATAATTTATTGTATTTCATCATTACCGCCAAAATAAATTGTGCATTTTAAACGTCATTTTTTACAAAGTGGACGGTAACTAAATTATTTATTTTTTTTTATTTGCGGGTCAGAGGAAAAAAAAAAAAGCGAGGGTGAAAAAAGTAATAATAATAAATTAAATATTAAACGATTCAAATTACATAATTAAAATAATATACAATAAAACCCATTATTTTAAATAGAAGTTGGAATTTTGTTTGAATTTGGAAATAAAGGGCCAAAAAAAAAAAAAATAGAAATAACAATAATAAAACGATAAAGATGGTTTTAGAGCTTTTCGTAATCATTCTTATAGTAAATTACTTACTTTTGCATTTTCCAAAAATATTAAGAGCAATAAACGGAAGTAATTCAAAGCTTAAATCCTCTAACAGCGTTCTAGGTAAAGGTAAAGGCTGTTTACATATTTCACATAGAGGAGGATCCGAAGAAGTTCCAGAAAACACAACTGTAGCATTTGACCATGCAATAAATAATTGTAGTACAGATATGTTGGAAATAGATGTTTGGCTAACAAAAGATAATTTACTAGTAGTATTGCATGATGAGAACTTATTAAATATTTGTAACATTGACAAATTAGTTGGAGAATTTAATTATGCAGATCTTCCAATGACAAAAGATTCAGAATCATTAACACCATCTTCAGATTTTCTCAACCGTAATGAATGGAAATGTTATCCAAAAAAGTTTTCATCACAAAAGTTAATAACATTAGAAGAGTTATTTCAAAGATATCCTGATACACTAATTTCCGTGGATGTTAAAAATCCTGATAGTAGACTAGCAGTATCTAAAACAGTTGGATTAGTTAGAAGATTTAAAAGAGAGAATAAAACAATGTTATGTTCATTTTCGAATGAGAATATTGATTATTTAAATGAGTATAATAAGAATAAAAATGAACCAGAATTAGTAATATGTATTGGTAAAGATAAATTATTAAAGATCTTACTAGCATATTTTACAGGATTTTTACCTTGGATTCATATAGAAGAACATGTATTATCTTTTCCAATGAGTTATATATTCTTTTCAACATATGGAAGAAAGTTTGCAGATAAGATTTCAAAATATTTTAAATTGAGTAAATATCAATTAAAATATATTGAAGATGAGTTGGTACCAAATATTCTAGTTTGGTTATTTAGTAGGAAGTTATTAATAAGGCATTTACAAAAAAGAGGAATAAGGTGTTTTGCTTGGGTATGTAATAATGAGAAAGAAATGAATATATGTAAAGAGTTAGAATTGGATGGAATAATGTCAGATAGGCCAAATTTACTGAGAGAATATTATATAAAGAATAAAATAAAGCCTTTTAAATAGGTTTATTTTTCTTCTGGATTATATTTTTTATTTAGAGCATTAATAAAAACTTGCATTGGATTTTTATTGATTAATGAATCAAAATTGATATCTAATCCAAGAGCAGTTGAGAGTGTAAATATTTGTTCAGAATATATTGATTCGTCCAATAATCTCATAGTATATTTAACTTGTGGACAATTAATCACTGAGTTAATATCTTGAAGATTTCTTTGATTTGAAGGCATATGCTCTTTAAGTTCTTCAATTAAATCTTGGTCTTGCTTAAGCTCATTAATAATTTCACTTGTTAATATTTCCGATAGTGAGATTCTTCTTTTATTATTATTATTATTGTTCATTTGTTCAAGTACACTCCTTATAGTTTCATTTAAATTATTAGTTATTAACTTTATCTGAGTATTCAAATCATTTATAAGATCATCCAAAATTAACTTGCTATCTTGTATCCAGTAAATACTTAATGGCTTGGAGTTTTTTTTTAATACAAAAACATTATTACTCTTACTTTCCTTAATTATATCAAAATTAATTTCATTTTCTACTATTATTTCATCTTCATTAATTTCTTTATCTATATTATACCATCTGATTTTATGTGTATTTCCATCCAATTCTTTAATAAATTGTAATTTTCCTTTATCAGTACATGCTTTCACAATTTTACCATCCCACGTCATTTTACCCACTTTATATTCTTTAATTACGTGTATTGATTCTTGCATTTCTTTTTTTTTTTAGTTTCTCTCAATAATTAAAAGGATTTAGTATAGGAAAGAATTAGATAATAATTAAAGTAAAAATATTGATGATATAGTAGATTATTTTTATTTCTAATTTGATCTGTATCCGATAAGTTTTCTATTCATATTCGTTTTTTTATTGAAAATTAATAAAAAAAACGAATTGGCGCCTAAAGTCCCCACAAACATTTTCTTTNTTAAATAGTTAAAAGTTTATAATATATTTATTATAATAAATGCAAGAAAACTAGTCAAAAAAAAAATAATAATTATAATAATTTATAAATTAATAATATTAATTATATTATTATAACTTTACTTAAATAATCTCCTTTAGTCTTATAATGGAGATCTTTTCCGATAATAGTAAATATATAAGTGATTTAAAGAAACTTACTTTTGAAGCAGATAAAATAATACAACAACATCAACAGGTGAGTTAAATATTTAAAACCATAACATCAAAATTTGAAATAAATAATTTCACATGATAAAATATTTATTCTATTCATTTTATTTTCAGTTAATTGAACTTGATATTAATTTGAATATTAATAGAGAATCACTATCAGCATTAAGAAGAGAATATAGTCAAATTAATCAATCAAAAAAGAATAATAAAGTTACAACATTACAGGGATTAGAATATAGCCAATTTGATATTTCAAACAAATTATTGAAATTAGGGGATTTTTTTATAAGTACTTCAAATTATATAATACATAAATATTTACTATCAGAAAAAAAGGCAATTAGTAATTTAATTGAACAAGTTAGAGAAGAAAGATATAGACAAGTTGAAAGATTTTTAAATCATCACCCAAATATTCCAGAAAGTTCTTTAAGTGAATTAAGTTTTATTATTAATAGTGCAAAAAAAGATAAATCAAAATTTAATTTGGATAATAATAATAACAATAATAATAAAAATAATAAAATTGGTCAAGATATTAAGTTAGTTCCTGTTTTTAAAATTTTTGAGAAAATTGAAAATTCTATAGACTTGAATTCAGTTGATTAAATATTTTGATATGTCTCAAAATTTTAAAAATTTATTAAGAATTAATGGAATATTCACTTATGTTGAAAGTAATTTCTCATTAACAAAGTATTTAACTCAGGATAATAAGGACTTACAAAATGATCAAGTCTTGATATATATATATAATCATGGATTTCCAGATTACTCAATAGATTATAATAATAATGAGAATACTATTGAATTTCAACTAATAGATAATTATTTATGTCATTCTGAAGCTTATAAATTGGAAATTATTAAAGATTTAATCGATGAAAATATTAAGTTATCTAGATTTTGTGGAAAGATGAGGGATATATGTTTAAGTGAAAACCATATAAATAAGCTCAAGGAAAAAAGTCAAATTGATAAATTTTTATTTGTATCATTTAATACTAATGGAATTGGTAAATTATCTCAAAGAGGTGAATTTTATGACAAAACGTTAACAAAAGATATGTATGATATTGAAACAATAGTAGAATGTTTTTCTAATATATTATTTAAAAATTCAAAATTAATAATGATTGGTATAAGTACAGGTGCATTTTTAACCTTTTCTTATTCAACTAATTATACAAGAAAAGATATAAAATGTGAAAATGAATACTTTATTTCAAATAATAATTTAATTGGTATAATATGTATTGCATGTGTAGATAATATTCCAGAAAGTTATATATTAGATTTTAATAATGAACAATTAAATGAATTTAACGAATTAGGATATACAAAAATTAATACAAAAATACCAATTGTTAAAATTAATCATATAAATAAAATAAAAGATGATTTAAAATTAATTTCAAGAGATTATTTGGAGTCATATAATATATTTCCAACATATAATTTTCTATTAGAAAATAAAGAAAAAGTGGTTAATTATCCAATATTATTAATACATGGTACTGATGATCAATCGGTACCTTTTCAAATGTCATTAAATTTATTAAATTTAAATAATAATTTTAGTAATAAAAACAACAGATATTTAAGACTTTTGAAAATTAATAATGGAAATCATTTATTAACTAATTCAAAACATATAAAAAAGGCACAAAATGAAATTTCAAATTTTGTGTTTGAAATATTATAAGTTTAAGAAATATTTATAAGTTGGTTGATCTAAGTATAGGAGTACTATTAATATTATTGTTATTATTATTATTATTATTATTATTATTATTATTGTTAATATTGCCGTTAATATTTGAATTTTGATCAAGGAAAGAAATAATATTATTTAAATTTATGGTATTGTTTGTAAATACTATTTCATTTTCATTCTCTGGTTAAATATTATTAATTATTTGAAAATTAAAGGGAATGGAAGGGAAGGGGGGAGAGAAAAAAGCTTACCATCAAGATTTACAAGCTTTTCAATTGTAGATAGTTGATTTTCAATTGCTTCTTTTTGATATAATTGAATAGAATCTATTATATTTACTTCAAGCGCATCATCAGTATCTTTATATTTATCAATATTGCAAATACTCAAACATGTTTCTATAATTACGTGTGAATTAAAGAAATAGTATTTATTTATTAAAAAAATTAATAATATTTATTCAGATTAACAATAGTTAAAAAAATGTTGTTAAACATACCTGGTAAAATATTATTAATATCAGAATCCCATGATTTTAATTCTTTTTCATCCAGAATTTTTTCTAAATAGTGAATATGATATATACTAAAATTTGAATCAGAAATCATTCTTCTGAATCTAACCAGTTATTATTTAACTTTAAGTAAATGCAAGTGTGTGCTTTATTATTTTTACATATATTTCAATAACATATAATTGTTAAAAATTACGATTAAACTCAATGCTATTAGTATTATAATAAAATTAAAAAAAAAATACCACTTGAATGTGGCGCCATAAAGTGGCGGTAAATGTGCAATAAATTCAAAATTGAATTTTAACAGGATTTATGGAAGAATAGACTATGAATTATTACTTGTAATGAAATTGAATGAAAATTATTCATTAAATTGTTTATTGTATTTGTATAGAATACTATACTATATGATATAGAAATTTATGTTCATATATAAAAGTAATAATTTATTATATATTATCAATACTTTTCTAATAAATGATTAGCTTATATAAGATAAATATGTGAATATAAATTGCATGGTAATATTATAAAAATATTTTGGGTCATATTTTTAACAAGATAAAGTAAATAACTAGTTATCTCTGGGATTAAATGAATTAACATTAAATTATTAATAAAAGCAATATACATATATTTATATATATATATATATATATAAATATATATGTATATAAATATTTGTGTTTAAGGAGTAAAAACACACTATTTAAGATTAAATTAATAATAATAAAGGTAAATAGTAAACTATACGGTAATTTTACAAATTTTAATGACTGAAAACAACAATAACATTATTATTTTGAGCTCAAGTTCAAGTTCTGAAAGTGAAGGCGAACAAAAAAGAACTGGAAAAATCAGAAAAATCAAGAAAATTATTCAAAATAAAACAACGATAGAAGAAGGTCACACAGAAAATGGTGACAATATTGAATATTCTTCTAATTTAAGCCAACATAAGAATCATAACGTAACATTAACGGCATCATCATCACTATCATCATCATCCTCCTCATCCTCATCCTCTTCTTCTTCCTCTTCTTCTTCTTCTTCTTCCTCTTCTTCTTCTTCATCTTCATCTTTTCAAAATAATTTGTTAGAAGATGTTTATTTGGTAAATGAAGAAAATAATAGAACAGTCATTGAACAATTGATAGAAAACAAGAATGACGATAGTGATGATAATGAGCAAGTTATTGAAGTAATTGATTGCAATAGTAACAGTATTAAAAGAGCAAATACTAATACTAGTAGAAGAAATAATAGAATATCAACCCGTACAAATCCATATTCAACATCATCATCATCAAGAGGATTATTCAATATATCATTAAATGAATTGTCAGAAAATACTACAAATAACTTTCCTTTATTTGGAGTATATTCCAATATTATTAATTTTTTAAATAGCACAATGAATCCTTGTAATATGAATAATCATCAAAATAAGAATCAAGTAATAGAAAAACCTGTCGAATTAACTCAAGAAGAAAAAGAGAAAGCTGCAAAGTTCACATGCCCTATTTGTTTAGAAGATTGGGATAACATTATGTCAAGAACATTAACAATTAATCAGTTTCTCCCCAATATTCGCACTCCTGTTGTTATTACACGTTGTGGGCATCACTTCTGCCTTAATTGTGCAGGAAATCTTGTTCAAAGAAAACAAAAATGTCCAAGGTGTAGAGGAAATCTTACTAAGAAAGATTTTATTAATTTTTATGTCTAAATTTGACTCTTTTTTGTTCTCTATTTCCCCCCCCCCTTTCATATTTAATATAATTCATAAATACACGTATGGCGGTAACATGTATTTTTTAATGTCAATTTTTTTGTTAAAATAATTATCAATATCTTATTAACTCTTTTTACATTTTATTTCTCATTTTTTTTAAATGTATCCTCATTTTTTATTCTTTATTTTCTTCTCTCTATTCCTAAACCTCTATTCCTAATTTCTAATTCTACTTATTCTTCTCTTATTTTAATATAATTAATATCATTTTGTTTTGGCGGGAAAAACCCAAATCTGATAAAATTTGAAAGTATTAAAATCTCAGATTCGAATTACATGCAATTGGATTGAATTAAAGTGAAAGATCTATCAAATTTTGAAATTATACGTAAAGTTTTATTTTCTTAATAGAAATTTAAAAAACCAGAAAACAATTATTAAAATAGTTAGGGATTATAAGAATATCCAAAAATTATTAATTATTTATAAAAAAAAAAAAAAAATCCACTTGGATATTCATAAAGTATTAAATGAATAAAATATTTAATATCTAAATGCATGCAAAAAAAAACCTATAATTGAAAAAATTATATAATTATATAATTTCATTATTTCTTAAATTATTAGTAAATAATAATTTTCTAAATTATTATATTAACTAATATATATACTTATATTTATATGTAAATTGAATTACTTTAAAATAGTTATTTTGAAAATCGCAAATTTATTTGAAAAAAGAAAAGAAAATGAAAGCAGCAAGACAAGTAGTTACAAATGGTAGTCCAAAGGTGGAATTACAAAAGGATACATATCTTGTAGAAAATCATGTAAATTGCGCTGATCCTATTACATTATCAGAAGGAAGTATTAAAAACAAGGTTTCAGTTAGATGCTCTCAAAATAGCAGAATTATTGTTGAACAAAAAGTCAACAGTATTTTTATTGAAAATTGTGTTGGATGTATCTTTCTAGTAAATGGTGTAATTTCTTCCATAGAAATTGTTAATTGTGATGATATTAAATTACAAATGACAGGCATTGTTCCAACTATTTCTCTTGATAAATCAAATAAAGTTAATATCTACACATCCAAAGAAGGAAAGAATGTTGAGGTTTACAGCAGTAAATCAAGTGAAATGAATTTACTCTTTCCAGGAGAAGAAGAAGGTGACTGGAAAGAACTTGCAATTCCTGAACAATTTGTCACTAAATACAATGAAAGTAAGGGCAAATTAGAAAGTATGGTTTCTCCATTGTATGGATAAATAAATTACTTTCAATTAAAATATTATAATTAGTATTAATCTTAACTTGGATTAATATTATTTTATAATATAAATTTCCCACATTACAACTCAACATACCCTTATTTAGATATAAGAAATGAAGAAAATCAAATCAATAGAAATAGTGAAATAATTATTGTGAGAGGAAATTTGTAATGTCTCTACTTGTATGTAATGTTTTCGCTTAATTTCAAACTTGAATTGTATACAGGAAACATATGATTTATATTATAAAAAGAAAAAAAAAGAAAAATAGAGGGAGAAAAAGAATAGTACAGGGAAAGATTGACTACTACTTCGAGCTTGTAACTTTTTGTATTGTTCTATATATATATATACATACATACATACATACATACATCGTTTTCTTCCAATTCTAATTTGTTGTTAGTTACTAAAATTATAGATTTTCTAGCATAATAAAGTATTGATATGTGTATTTCCAATGCTTGATTTACTTTATTCTCTTATATTTTTTTCTAAGAAAAATATTTATTTTTATAAAAGCATGTTCCCGCCATACGTGTTAATCTGTAATATTTTAAGAAAACTCACAATAACTATATATTTTTTTTGCAAATAGTATAAATGGAGACAACAAGGAGTGAGTACGAGTTTTGCCAGAAAATTTTAGATAATTATGACAAATATAATGATTTAATAAAGAAAAATCAAGGATGTAGCCACGATAGAAGTAAAGAAAGAGAATTATATGAAAGATCTACAACTGATAAGCTAAAAGCTATCAGACTATTTTGTGATGTAAGTTGATTTGTTTCTTCCTCCCATCTATTTTGTTTTTTCTTTCTCCTCTTTCTTCCCCACTTTCCATTAATATTATCAATAGAAAGAAATAATGACAAATCTTCTTATTTCATTTATTCTAAATCACAAGATTATCCAAATTCATTCTCTAGAAGTTATTATTCATTTCTTCTTTTTTTTTACAAATTTAATAATATAATTTGCCAATATTTAATACCAATAATAATAATAACTTTTTTAACTTTTAGGAAGGAAATATTAAATACAAAGATAATAAAATTGAAGAAGCAATATTGGAGTACAAGAATGCACTCATTTATGTAGATTATACTTTTCCTGAAAACAAGAATCTAGAGGAAGAATATAACCAACTTATTACACGTATTAATCTCAATTTGTCTGCATGCTTTCTAAAAATTAATGTAAGTTTATTTATTCATTTATTCCATATATTCATATAATAAAAGTTTATAAATATAGGAATTTAATATGGCTATGCTTCATTGTAATAATGTACTAAAAAATGACCCTAATAATATTAAAGTAAGTATAAACTTATAATATATTTTCCATTATACCCTTATTTTATAATTATTTACTTTTTAAATAAATTCCCAATAAATTCTTATTTATAACTTTAAAGGCATTATATAGACTTTCACAAGCTTATATAAATATTTATGAATTTAATAAAGCTATAGAAATTATTGATAAAGTTTTATCCAACCAAATTGATGACAAATCAGCCTTTATTAAACTAAGAAATGATATTGTTTTAATGGAAAGTAAATATAAGAATTCCAATACTGATAAATATAAAAGAATGTTTAATAAAAACTAGAAATGGTTATACTTTATATTTAGTATTTATACTTGTATTTATTTAACTCATATTAACTCTCCAGTTCAAACATGGATGTTGTATTTCACTTGTATTAATGTTATTACTAATTGGACCAGAATTTTGATTATGACCATGACTATTGCTATTATCGTTATTACTATTATTATTATTATTATCAATACCTAAAATTCCTCCTCCAATACTAATATTGTTTCTATTCTTAATATTATTACCATCACATTCGCTAAATACACTGTTAAAATAATCAATTTCATCAATATATAGTCTATTGTTCTTTGTATTTTTATTTGAATGAGTTTCATTTATACCAGAAAGCATTAAATTTGAATTATTTAGTGGAATTTCATTATTATTAGTTAATACCATATGACCTCTTGTATATTGTATATCGTTTAAATTACCTGAAGAATGATTATTATGACTATTATACAAACTGTTTAAATTCTGTTCTTCGTCTATACAAGAATTATTTGTATTCGGAATGTAACAACATACTGATGGTAATGGATGCATTACATTTAGACTGTTATTATTATTATTATTATTATTATTATTATTACTATAATCGATACTTTTGCCATTATTGATTTTATTTTGATTAATATTATCTCTTTCTTCCAATGCTCCATCAATATAATAATAAAAAGAATCATCATTCTTATTGGATTTCTTCTTTAAACTATATAATACATTCTCTGAATAATTTGTCGATGCTGTTGAAGTTGAAGATGGAGTTGGAGTTGAACTATTATTATTAATATTTTGATTATTATATGCTATAATTTTTCCATCATTATTTACCATATTATTCGTTATTACAGCACTAGATGATAGTGGATACCCTCCAATATTACTGTTATTACAGTTGCTATTAGGATGGAATTGTTTTTGTAAATCTTCAATCAAAGCTGAATTCACATTTGAAGTTAAATAGTTACAATTATTCATCTCTGTAATCATTCCTCCTCCTCCCAATAAAATATTTTCTTGATGAATTTGATGAATTGCCATATTATTACCATTATTACCATTATTAATATTATTATTATCATTATTATTGTTATTATTATTGTTATTATTGCTATTATTAATACTGCTATTAATATTAATATTATTATTGCTAATGCTATTATTTAGCCCATTAGTAATAGTTGTTATATCATTTGTATTTATATTAACCCCGTTACTATTACTATTAATAGTACTTGTATCTGTTGTAGAAGAATTTGTATCAATACTTGTATTATTATTATTCAAAGAATTCATTCTGGAAAATAATTCATTTTCATTAATCATATTTATTGAAATCTGATCATTTACTGATTGTGTATTACTATGAATATTTGCATTACTTTCAATAATATTATTGTTACATAATACATCATTAATATTATGACCATTTTCAATTAACTTATTTATAATCATCTGAGATTGTGCCAACTGATCCATAATATTAATATTATTTTCATGACTTGAAATTCCGGAATGCATGACAGTATTCAATCCATTATTTTCAGATGCTAATAAAGATGATGAATTAGCATTCATTATGCTACTATTATTGATATGATGATTATTATTTATATTACTATTAGATTCACCAATAGAGGAAACATGATTTACAACAGAATTACCAATAGGAATTGTAATATTAATATTTGGATGAATACCTGGATTATTATTAATATTACTACTAGTTGTATTGGTAGTAGTGATACTATTATTAACATTAGCAGTATTATTGTTATTACCAAGATTTAAATGAATTGATTGATTTGATGAATTTGATGTATTAGCTGTACTACGACCTCTTTTTGTATGTGGTCTTTTTGAAGAACAACCTCTATATAATAATAGTAACTCTAATTTGGCTTCAATTTGAAAAACACATACTTTTGGTAAAGGAATATCCTCAACGAGAAATTCTGGAAGTGCTAAAGATGTTCTGCTTTTCTTTACATCAATATCTCTTTCTCCATCTGGTATTACTAATTGTGTATGTCTTGTATCCCCTCTTCCTGGTGATAGTAAATTAAAATGTTCATAACTCTTTTGATTATATGGTGGTATTCTAACTAATAGTCCACCAAATCTTAATGCCCTGTATAAATTATCACTATTTAAACATGTTGGTAAATCTATAGTTTGCATATCTTTATCACCATTAACTAATTTTCGAATAATTAATGCATTTTTACCATCCAACCATTTTGCTAAGTATTCATCTGTTAAATCCAGTGGAATCTCAGCAATCTGTCCATCATCATCATCATCATCATCATCTCCTTCTTCTATTCCTTCTGTATAATCAACCAATAAATTACCATTTCCTGTATTGTTATCACTTCCAACAATATTACCAATGCTACCTATACCTTCTCCAATTCGATTATTACAGTCTTCTCTATCCATATTTAATAATAAATTATTATCAACATTACTTTCGTCATGGATCATGTTATTATTACCTGTATTGTTATTACAATTCATACCTAGTAATAGATGATTATCCAAGATTTCATTCTTTCTTTCATTTGCCATTAATGGTATATTACCATTTATTCTTCTTTCTATATGTTTAGATTTACCATTATTAAAATCTAATATATTACCTGACAACAATATATTTTGTTCGTTTACTGTTATTATACCTTCTCCTGTCATTCCCATACTTCCATTCATAAATCCGGATATTTCTGCTTCATCAATTTCATCTCCATTCGGAATTTCTCCAATTACTCCTCCATTCATTGTAGGCAATATTGTCATTGCACAGTTTTTCATTCCAATTTCTCCAATATTTGTATTATATTTAATTTCTTTTCTATTCATTTCCATACTTTCAATTCCAGTATTATTATTATTATTATTGTTATTATTAGTATTACCACTGTTACTAATATTATTATTATTAATATTTGAATTACTAATCATCATATGATGATTATTCATTCTACTAGAAACACGGCGATTACAATATCCTCTTGCTCCATTTGATCTTCTTCCACTATACCCTACTGAATTGTTTTGTTTTCTCAACATATGATCCCTCATAATATTACAGGACTTAATAAGTTGCTGAATAAATCTATTTAAACATTGTACACCCTCATTTAATTGTCTTTGTACTTGTTCTTCTGCTGGATGCAGTCTTCCTGTCTTATAGGCATACGACCAAAATTGTCTATCATATGGAATTTGATTCCCATGTCGTTGCAATATGAACGCAGCAATCTTCCTAGGTAAACCCTCCACTATATTGCTTAACCATAATTCTCTTACTCTTGCTAATATCTTTCTACTATTTGATTGTGCTGGAGTTCCACTAAGATATCCTGATAATAATAACGAGCTATTTTGAATTATATTTCCAACACTAACTCCTGTATTTGTGTAATTCCCCACAGAGTTCCCCAAATTATTATGATTATTATTGTTATTATTATTACCACTGTTATTAGTATTATTATTATTGTTATTATTATTATTATTATTATTAATATTTCCTGGCCCATTCACAATAATATTATTTAAAATTCCTGTTTTTGGATTTAAAGCTAATAAATTTGAGCTAGATGTTGAATTTGGGTTTATTCCTTTGATATTTTGATTATTTTCTGATTCATTTGATTTATTACCTATAATAAAGCTTCCATTCATATCTGAAATAATTTCCTCATCTTTTCGCATATTAATAATATCTTTATTCATACCTGTAGAATATATTGGAGTCGCTATAGACATTGTAGTTACTATAGATTGAGGTGATGAGGCTCCCATTAAATTTTCTGAATCTGTAATGCTTTCATGACAGCCACTATTAATCTGATTTCCTTTACTTTGCATTCCTTTTTCGTTATAATATATTAATAGATTTTCATTTATCATACAATTACAAGTCCTACCATCTTTATTTGAAACATTATTCCCTTTACTCACCGGATAATTGCAGTGATTACAAATCATTTTCCCATTATAAATGCTAGTTCCAATATTGGTATTTTGATTCTGATTTAAGTTATAATTCAAAGTTATATTTTCCCCAGTACAGTAACTGGACAAATAATTCTCAGCCATATCGTTCTTATTATTTTTAAATTGTGGATGCAAAACATTGTCACTAATATTTGCATTACCATTTACTGAGTAATGTCTTGAGATAATTTCATCGTAATCTCCTTTCGGAAGTTGTTCATTATAATTATAAATATTATTAGTTTCAATTGGTCCATTCAATTCTTTATTATTACCATTATTCAAAATAATTACTTTCTCTGTAATTTTTTCATGGTTTATTTCATCCAAGACTGCCTCCATTACTCTCTCTAATCTAATTTAACCAATCTTATCTTTTAAAAAAAAACCTTTTATTGCGAAATATAGCTTACCAAAGCTTCCTGTTAAATTTAGTAATCATTTATTGATAAATATAAATATATATAAATATAAATATAAATAAATATTTATGTATATATAATTATATATATATATATATATATAAATATATATATAATTATAATTTTGATTTTCAGTTATTTTATTTATTTGATCTCAACATTCAATCAAAGATTCATTCAAACTCTTTCAATAAAAGCTGCTTTTTAATATAAACATAGATTAGCAACTATTTTTTTTTTTTTTTGTTTTATTTGAATTAAAGTTATGGTTATTTTCGCAACAATCTTTATTTGTTGAAATCTCTCCTATTGTGAATATTTCCTTTCTTTCCAATCCTCAATATTCCTCCTTTCATTCACTCACTTTATCAACAAACCTCTTATGTATTTTATTTATTTATTTTTCCCCGTTTACGAGATCCAATAATAAGTGCGTAGATATTTAGATCATTTATCCTCGTATTTAATTATTATTTGGTACCTCACTGTATTTAATAAATATTATATTTTCTCCTCACATAAAATGCATAGGATATTTACAAATTATGCATATCTTTATATAATGCACATTATCTATGCATATTTTTTAAGCATATGCGCCACATATTTTGAGTATAGAGCTAATTTTTTTTTTTTTAAATAGATATATAAGTTTCAATATTCAATTAATCATAGTTTTCTCCATTTATAGAAATTTTATTTCTTTTTTCTTTAAAAGAAAAATCTTCAAGACATATTGTTCTTACAACAATTCTTCGTTCGAGCTTTTATTCTTAAATTTGAAAAGCATTATTATAGCAATATCTTCACAAAATAGCCATTCTATTAAATTTTTAAGTTCCTTCTTAAAAAATGATAAATAAATTCTTCAAATCAATTAACATTTTTTTTTTTGAATAATTATTACATCATTGTTAAAAATTGTCCACATGCATCATTGCAATATTACCTATACCGGTGCATGTGAAGCCACATGTGGGGAAATTTGGCGCCACACATTGTATTTGTATTATTTATCGTCTATCAATAAGTTTTTAAGTAAATATCAATTAATTTTATTTAATTGGAGAGAAGAATTTTATCAATAATATTATTAGTTTTCAAATAATAAAGTATAGCTATTATTTATTTGGATGTTAATATTGAATTTACAAATTAGAACTGGCAAACAACTTTATCACTTTTGAAAAGAAATTTTGAACAGACAAAAGTGAATTGAAACATTAAATTTTTATGACAAGTTCTTAAACTAAGAGACATATATAAGGCAAAACATTTTTAAAAGCCTGTGTGTAATTAAGTATTGGAAAAACAAAACTAAAGTTATACTAATTAATAATTAATTTTAAATATGTCAACAATAAACCCAAACGAAATAGTCAATGAAAATAATGAAAATCAAAATAATTTAAATGAAACAGTATATAATGGGCCATTAAAACTGGAGCATCTTCTTCCAAGTGGATTAACAAAAAGGGATCTAGAAATACTCCGTGAAAATGGATATCATACAATAGAATGTCTTGCTTATGCTCCTAAAAAAGCTTTATTGTCAGTTAAAGGAATTAGTGAACAAAAATGTGATAAAATAAAATCTGCATGCAAAGAATTAGTAGCAATGGGATTTTGCAGTGGAACTGAATATTTAGAAGCTAGAACCAATCTAATCAAATTTACAACGGGTTCTAGCCAATTAGATAGACTTTTACAAGGTGGAATAGAAACAGGAAGTATTACAGAAATTTTTGGTGAATTTAGAACAGGAAAAACTCAATTATGCCACACTCTTGCTGTAACTTGCCAGCTTCCTGTTGAACATAAAGGAGGTGAAGGAAAGTGTTTATGGATTGATACTGAAGGTACTTTTAGGCCTGAAAGAATTGTTCAAATTGCTGATAGATTTAACTTGAATGCTTCAGATTGCTTAGATAATATTGCCTATGCCAGAGGATTTAATACTGAACATCAAATGGATTTATTACAATCAGCTGTAGCTATGATGACAGAATCCAGATTTGCATTAATGATTGTTGATAGCGCAACTGCGCTTTATAGATCAGAATATAATGGAAGAGGAGAATTAGCAACTAGACAAAGCCATTTAGGCCAGTTTCTAAGAGCTCTTCAAAAAATTGCGGATACTTTTGGCGTCGCAGTTGTTATCACTAATCAAGTAATGTCAAAAGTCGATGCCATGGCCGCCATGTTCCAAAATGATAAAGTGCCTATTGGAGGTAATATTATTGCTCATGCTTCACAAACTAGATTATTCCTCAAAAAAGGACGTGGGGAGACAAGAATTTGCAAAATCTACGATTCCCCGAATCTACCTGAAGGGGATGCCACATTTTCTATTACAGAAGGGGGTATAAACGACCCTAAAGATGAAAAGTAACTCATTAACTATAGTTTACACAAGTGAGAAGTATTAGAAAGCCATCATAACAACGATAAATAATTAATTAAATAATAACTCAAACTTAGATCCAAAATAAATTAATAAAATATTCAATTTTTTTTTTTTTTTTTTTTTAAGAAAAAAAATTATATAAGAGGGTTTATTCTATTAATATATAATGGAATAGAATGTAATTTATGTCTTAAAAAATAGTTGTACCTTCTTCGCTTATAGGTAGTTTTAAGCCAATAAACTGATATCAACTCATTTTCCATACAATTTCTACATTTAATCTTTTCCTCAACTTTATTATAATTATAAGAAAGTCGTGATCTTTTCAAATTATTTGGAATTTCATTATTATATAAGCAATATTTATGAAATGAATCATAACAATAGTCACACGTAATTAAAGTACCGGGATTATTACAAATATTACAACATTCATCACTTCCAATCCCTAAATCAAATAAATGCCAGAAAATTGAATTATTACTTAGTTTTGGATTGCTTTTATCCAAAGAAATAGTTAAACGTTTACATACTTGTTTTTTTAAATAATTCATATTTAATGGATATTTTAAATAAGTAAATTCTCGTGAATTAAATGCGAAGGGAAGAATAATCCATGGTTTATTCATTAAAACAATATTTTTTGATTTTTTAAAATACCAATCTGAAATTATATCAGGAGAATCAAAATATAAAAGGCTTGTATAACCATATAATGAATTTCTGAATTTGAAATCATATGGATAAATTTGAATCCCATTTGTAACATGATCATGTAATACTTGATTATATTTGCTAATTTTATCACAATATTTTTCTAATTTATGGTAAAATTCTGGATTGTCATTAATATAATCATATCTTGACGTAAAGATCTCATCTATTTCTGAACAAATTGGATTATTAAATAATGATTTATTTAGATTTGTGAATGAATTTATCATATTCGTGTTCTTACATAGTAAATTTCTTTTCTTAATAAGTTCTTGATTAGTTTCTTTAAAGTTTTCTATTCCAATTCTTCCCTTGCATGAAGGAGAATTACATTTACATTTAAAACCAATATCAAAAGCTGTGAATGAGTAATCATATGTAAGTTCTTCATTTGGTAAAATTTCTCTTTTTGAGAAAATACCAACTCTACATTCGTTCCCTACTAACCATTTTTGCGCAATACAATTTGGATCACAACTATGATTAATTAGTCTACTCAAATTTCCTTTATTTGTACTATCAATAATATAGTCATTTCCAATCTCCATACAGTACCAATGCCTTTCTCTAGTATCTTTTGGTAAGACAAAGTCTTCATTAAACTCATGATCTTCTTTATAATAATCCATTATTATAGATTTTTTTCTTGATTCTAATTCTCTTTCCTTATATTTTTCAACTCTTTTTAAGTAATTTTCTCTAGTTAATATTTCTCCGACATATTCTATAATAAAAGTATCTTTTGGAATAGTCATATTAGTAGTAATACCAAATCCTTTTTCTCCAGCATCTATAACTTTTAAATTCTTTAAAATAATTTTCTTTTGATTATCTAAGAATTTGTTATTATTACTATTAAATATTCTATTCATACAATTTTTTTTCTGAATTCCTTCATCCAGCCCACATATATTTGAATTGCATTCAATAAACATTGCAGCATTCTGGCAAGTATCTTTTTCACAAATTGTTTTGCAAACACATTTTTCATTGAATATTTTATCTTTTTTATTTAATGTAGATATTTTTTTCTTTAAATTTTGATTATTTTTAATATTTTTTTCTTTTTTTTGTTTATTTTTGCTTCCTGAATGACCTGTGTCTGATAATGTCTCAAATTCTTCATCTTGGGAGTCGTTAATATTTTCTAAATAGATATTTCTTCTAATATGCGTAAATCCATAATTTTGTAAAAAATTTATGGCCTTTTGACTCTCATATTTCAAATTATGTTCATTAATTAGATTTTCTATTTCAATACATAACCAGTCTTTTGACTGTCCAGGAAGTTGGAATGGTAATGAATTAAGATTAAACTCTGAAGATTCTAAATGATTAACTATTTTTTGTATTAATGCCAATTTTAGCTCCTTATTTAATCTTTTTCCATTCTTAGACTTCAAACAATTCTGTAACTGTATTTTTAACTTAGAGTCAATTTCATCTTTAATATTATACCTACCCAATATCATATCACTTTGATCGTGTATATGTTTATAACAAATACAAACCCCATTTACTAATTTAATAGAATCAGGATGTAGACAATGGCTGTGATACCCTGAATTGCATTTAATGCAGTAGAATAAATCATCAGGATCATCTAATTTAAATATAACTCTTTTTTTTCTTGAAATTTCAATTTGAGTTTCATTTTTCAAAATTCTCTTGTTTTTATTATAGTCACTACAAGATGAGCAATAATGACGATCACAAATGAACTTAAATCCAAATTCATTCAATAACTTTGAAGTTACTTCTTCTTCATTCACATTTTCTGTGCCAAATATTTTTTTCAATATTTTACCACCTATATTTATCTCAGGGTGCATACATGCATTTTCGTCAGGCGCCACGCACTTTTGTCCACATGAATTATTGAAGGTCCAAATAATATTATTTTGATAATAAAGTAAACATTGAGTGTGGAAGAATCTCATACATATTGGATGATAACATTTAAGAAAATTACAGCTAGATTTATTGCTGAATGAGTTGCAGATATTGCAAAAAACAAGATTATTTATGCAGTTTTGGCATTTCCATCGAGTATTTGGTAATTCTTCGAGTCCGACGCATTTTAAGTGGTATGGTTTTCTGCAGTAACCTTCACATTTTATCATATTTGAGAGTTCAGTGTAGTTTTCTATATAATTGCATACTCCGCAGGATCTTTCTAAGTTATCATTCCAAACTCGTTTAGTTGGATGAACTTTATCTTTAACATTAAAGTTATCACAATAGTCTGTTTCAGAATCTGATAAATAATCATCCCAATAATCACTCTCAAATAATTGCTCATTAATGCTTATGTCCAATGGAAATGAAATTGGTGGAGAAATTTCATCAATGGTACAATTGGTTGAAATTGGATGTAAAATTTCATCT
Organism: Cryptosporidium parvum Iowa II; assembly: GCF_000165345.1. NCBI lineage: Eukaryota > Apicomplexa > Conoidasida > Eucoccidiorida > Cryptosporidiidae > Cryptosporidium > Cryptosporidium parvum. The sequence goes on along the minus strand of NC_006984.1, from coordinate 103,955 downwards.
TCTACTCCTTTTTCAATTATTATTTCATCATCTTTTTTTTTTTGCATTAGAAATTTTATTCGTTAACAAATTAAGTATGTTTTCACATACATTTACTATCAGATTAAAATAATTATTGCAAGATAAAAACTCTACAGATAGGATATAAATACTTATTTTAGAAGTATTTAGCTGATAAATTTTTAAATTGATTTTAACTAATTAACATGAATTGTTCAATACTTTATTTTACTATTTTTTTTTCCCACAGAATAAATGACGTAACTTAGTATTGTAAATTTAACGGCTGACCCGCCAAATATTTTGTATATGAACATGAAACAAAGTTTTGGATAAGTATAAATATTGGAGTTGGCGTTAAAAGTGAGATATCCTCAATGAGAATAATCATCTCGATAAATTTAAGGAGTTCAATCTAATAGCAAATTTCAGTATTCAACTGAAAGATATTTAGTAACTATATTAACGATATTCGCTCATAAGCGTAAAAAGATTAATAAACAATGGAAATAAGGAAATTTATTGGTTTCATGAAAGTCAAATAGTCCATTTAAAAAGAAAACAGAAAACAAATTTCTATCTGAAAAAAAAAGAATTTTTTTTTGGTTGCAGTATTAATTAATTATTATAACGAGACAGAGTTATTATTTACTATTACTGATGTCTTTTGGCGCCAAAAATTGAATGGGACTAAAACTAATAAATTTCGTATAAATAAACAAATATTAATCCCCAAGAATAAAAGGGAATAAACAAAAGAATAATTTTGTTTGATACAAAATTATAAGGAAGGAGAAGTACAGGAAGTAAAAATATTCATATATAAAGGAAAAATAAACTGTAGAAAGACTTTGCTTTAAATTGCTTTACTTTTACTCGATAATAAAAGTATAAATATTTATCAATAAAAAAGCAAAACTTCTACGAAATTATTAAATTCTGTGAATAAATTTTTATTACGTGCCTCTCAAACGGAATATTGACAATACTGTTTTATTATATACAAAATGTTGACCTTTCACAAACCAGAAAATGCAATTAGAAGAGTAGAGGAACTTAGATCAATTGGTCAAGATGAAACTGCTCTTCAACTACTACACTCAGTAGTAAATCACAGAAGATTTAGAGTTCATGGATGGGATTCTTCACAAGAATTGATGATGATTCAATATATTATACTTTCAGTAGACTTGCAAAAACCAAGAATGGCACGTGAAGGATTACATCAATATAGATATGTAACACATCAATCTAATATTGGATCATTAGGTAAAGTTATTGTAGAATTCCGTAATAGAGCAGAAGAACAACTACAATCAGTGAAAAATGAATGTGTTGATTGTATGGATCCAAATCTCATTAAAGAAAATCTTGAACAAGAAGAAACACCTGAAAGTTTATTATTAGCAAGCTTACAAATTGAGAGAAGAGGGGCTAAAGAAAAGAAGTTACATGAAACTCTCAGATTTACTTGGGAAGCTTATAAGATGATTCTAGACATCATCAGACTTACTCCTAAATTAGAGAGAATATATCATGAAACCGCACAAAGAGCTTTAGAATTTTGTTGGCAACACAATAGAGCTAGCGAATTCAAGACACTTTGTGAATTACTCAGAACTCACTATCAACTCTTAGTTTCAAATCGTCATCGACCTGAAATTGAAGTCATGCTTAGACCAGAATGTCATCTAGAAACAAGAATTGTTCAACTCAGAGGTGCAGCAAAATTATCATTATGGAATGAATGTTTCACTACTGCAGAGGAAATCTTCCATCTTGGAATTTTTCAATTTGATCCTCTTATTGGAAACTCTTTCACTCAAAATGCATCATTTAATTCTAATAATCAAAATAACCAAATTAATGTATTACATGGCATTAATCAAAATAACTTTTTAGGCGGTACTACTCTTCCATTAAATTCCAATAACCCAAATGGCGCCAATTCACAAATTATGGACAGTGCACATGCAATGAAAGTTAGACCAACATATTTAAGATGGGTTGCATTATATTATGATATATTAAGTAAAATGTTTTTATTAACAGAGAATTATTCATTCCATGCTTTGGCACATTTAAAATATTTCTTACATTTAAAGCAATTTAAAAAGAATGTATCTCAGGAAGAATTAACAAAAATGGCTTCTACAGTTGTATTAGCAGTATTATCAATTCCATTAAGTGAGAATAACTTGAGCTTAAATTCAAAATCACGCTATTTTACAGGAAATATGACATCCAATGATTATTATCCACAAGGCGATCAAGTTAAGAAAGCTGCATTATTATTAGGATCATTATTTATTCCAACAAGGGAGATATTAAAAAGTATGTTAATTTCAAAGAATATTTTAGGATTATCATTACCAGTATGTCAGCAATTATATGGGATAATTGAAGGAAGATCTAATACTTTGAAATTATGTGTTAGTACTAATGGTCTTTTAACAAACTTGATGCAAATTGATCCAGATTTTAATGAATATACACGTCCCTTGAAAGTAACTATTTTAACAAAACTATTTTTATTAATTTCAAGAGTATATTCTTCTATTTGCATTGATCAATTTTTGAAGAATATATGTCCAAATGACTTTTTACCATGGACTGACACAGAAAAACTTCTTGTACAATTATCAAATTCTTCAATAATAAATTTAAGAATTGATTATGCAAGAAAATGTATATATTCAGTGGATAAATGCTTGGGATATAATAATTATGCTAATAATAGCTATAAAAATAGTGGTAATTCAAATAATATTGTATCGAATAATAACGGATTATCACAGACACAAACAATATGTAATATTAATAATTCGGGATCTAAATATAATAATCAATTATTATCATCTGCTTTTATGTTAGAAACACTTTTAAGAAGATTAGATAAAGATAATATAAAGGTTGGATTAAATAATCAAAATACAAAGATTTCTCAAATGGTACAGAGACGTCTTCCAATTGAAATGATTTCAATGGAAAAACGTATTGAAGAAATTAAATTAAGAAGAAAAGAAAGAATTGAGGAACTTAAGAGAGTTGAAGAGGATAAGAAACGTCAAGAAAAGGAAGCAAAAGCACAAGAGGAGTTATTGGAAATACAAAAGAGAGAAGAAGATAGAAGAAGAAGAGAAGAGGCAAGACAATTGGAAGAGATTAAGAAGAATAAGATTGAAGCTTGTAGAATGATGCTAGAAACAATAAAAAAGCTTGCATTTAAGAATACAAGTTCAAATAAGATAGTATTAAAAGGAAAACTTTTGGATGAAATAACATTGGAAGACTTATTAGAAGGTAGAATATTATATGATGATTTAGAAAAATTACAAGAGGAACAATGTAACTTTGAAAGACAAGAAAGAATTAAACAAAGAAAACAAGAAGCTAAAAGATTAGATCATTTAGCTAGAGCATATAGATTAGAGGAAATTCCATTAATAATGGATTGGAATAAAAAAATATCTCAAAGTGATAAAGAATTGCATAAACAATTACAAGATAGTTATTTATTAAAGATAGAAGAAATTAAGAAGGAAGCACATAAAGAAAAGGAAATCTTGAAAACTATATTACCATATTTAAATAATTGGAAAGATAAACGATTAGAAATAAGAAAGGAAGAGCTTATGGATGAATTAAAGGTACAAAGATTAAGATGTATTAAAAAGATTAAGGAGCTTAAGATTTCTAGAGCTAAGATTAGACGTAATGAAGCTATTGAAAAGAAATTACATGAAGAAGAACAAAGAAGAAAAGAAGAAGAGGCTAAGAGAGAGGAAGAAGAAGCAAGATTACTTGAAGAAGCGAACCGACAAAAAGAGGAAAAACGATTAAAGATGCAAAGACAATTAGAAATGCAGAGAAGAAGAGAGGAGGAAATTGAGGCTAAATTAATGGCTGCAAATTCTAAGAGTAGTGGTGGTAGTAGTAATATTAATAATTCAAGTAATAATAATAGTGGTGGATTTAATGATAGAGGTGATGCAATTAGCTTCACAAGAGGAGAAACAAGTGGGAATAACAACTCTAATAGAAGTTTTGGAAATAACTCTAGATCAAATAATGGTAATTCTTCAGGTAAGTTTAAATAATAATTTGACTATTGAATGAATATTTATACATGAATTTGCCGCGCGCGGCAATTTTTCATTTTAATATATATAAATGAAATATTGAATTGAAAATACTTTTAAAGAAGGAAAATAAATATTTGGATTAGAAATTCATTTTTGTTATTATTATTATGATTATAAACTGGCTAGAACATGAGGATTATTATTATATTATTAATAATAATTTTTATGTTTCAGAAAAAAGAAATGATTGAATAATCCCAATTTGCACGTCAGTATGAATATTTTTTAATAAGAATGAATTTCTAATTCAAATATTTTTTTCTTTTGGATTATGATCAAAATTTTCAAGTTATAATATGTATAAAAATTCATTTAGAGAATAGTCATTTATTTTTTATTCATAATACTTTTTTTTTAACTTGAAAATTTAGGTGTACAATTTACAAGACAAAAAACTGGAACTTCAGGAAATGGAAGCCCATCAAGAGTAGATTTTACACGTGATTTAACAAGAGTGACAAATTCATCAAGTGGTGCTTCAGGAGCTGAAAGTGGAGCTGGTTTTAGTAATTCAAGTTTCAGTAGAACAAATAGTAGTAATAAAAATGTTAGTTTTACGGATCTAAGAAGAACTGGTACAAATGATCAATCAAAAAATCAGCAACAATCTTCATCAATGGGAAGACATTCTAGTAACTCTTCTAGAAATAATCAAAGAAATAAAGAAAGAGATACACGTGATATTGATACTAATAAATGGAGGTAAAATATTTACCATATCTTTTATTTATTTAATTTATTAATTTTAAAATCTATCTTTTTTTTTTTTAAATTTGATCAATAATATAAAGCTGATCTATTTGTTTCTCATTAGTAACTTGATTTATTAATTTAAAAGGCGGGAATCTCCGGTTACCTCAAATTTACTATATTTAAATTAATTAGAAATAAAATTTATAATATGTATTTATTAACATGTGGATGAGGGTTAAAATATGTGTGAAATATAAAATTTTGATTATAATTCATTAAATTTAGGCACTAAATAATATATAAATAAATGCATAAGAATAATGAAATACTAATAATACGAAAATAGGAGATACTTAGTTAGGATTTGAGATTGAGTTTTGAAAAGTAAATGAGAGGAAAATTGGTTACAAAAGAAGAAAAAATCAGATTAATATAAACATATAGAACAAGAATCAAGTATTGAAAAAGAGGATAATAAGTTTAATTAGTGTTTTTTAGGTTGAATGTAACAATATGGATGTATCTGAAGCTAATCATTACAATAATAGTAATAAATATGAACCACAAATAATGAATAATGCATCTTCAACGTCTTCCTCTTCATCACTAAAGGAATTATGTGGATTGTTGTTATCTTCATTTTGCGGTATTTTAGACGATTTTGGTTTGGAAACACAAGCAGATGAACAGATGTTATTAATCGCAATAGAGACTGGAGACTTTGATTCAGTTATTGAATATGTAAAATTATTTAGAAATAAGATTTCTTCAATATTACTGCTAAATAATATTAGTAGAGATTTCAGAACAGATATAGATATAATAAAAGATGTTGATAATTTACAGGATGGAGTATATGAGCAAATTGGAGATATTAAAAGAAACAGTTTAAATAATAATTCAATAAATATAGATGTAAATGAGTTTGAACAAAAGATTGATTTAAATAATAATCAAGAATTTGTGAATTTAAAATTACTTAGTCCTAATTCTATTACTAATAATAATAATAATAATAATAACAGCAATAACATAAAAAAATCACCAGTACCACCATTAAATGTAGAGAAAGCTGGTCCTGGATCATGGAATAGAGGGCAATTACCTAATGAATATCCAATAGAATGATATGAAATGACATATATATATTTACGCATATGCATATATAAATGATTAACTGAAATATTTATTTAAGACTTTTTGCAGATTTTATTGATGGAGGACTGCTTAGTAGATTTTCTATAAATCCTTCATCATCTGATGAAAATAAATTTTCTTTACATATTCTTTGATGATTGAAAAATAAATCATTATTACAATAATCAGTTCCAGTACTTTGTATCGAGTGTTCATCATTATATAATTTTTTAAATTTAACAGGAGTAGTAATAGTTAATGAGGAATTATATTTAGTATTTTCTTGCTTATTGTTGCAATGAGATTTTGAAAATGGCGATAATGATTGTGGTGAATTATTATTATAACTTGTACTTATTAATGGTATTTTCTTAGACTTATTTTTGTGAAGATTTCTTGTATTACTTGAAGAATGATTAAATAATAATTTTGATAATATACTTCCAATATTAGTATTCTTGTGGTGATTTTGATTATTATTTTTAGATATTTCCTTGTTATTTGAAGGAATTCTACAAGGCTCAACTTTAATAATTTGTTCAATTGCAGGGGAAAGTATATAATCACTTTTTACTTGATTCTTATAATATTTAAGTAATGTACGTATATGTTCAAGTTCTTCATTATGTTGAGCAACTCTTAATTTAGATACTACTAACTGATTTTCAAGTTGACTTATTTCTTTATTGTATTTATCATTTTCAAAATATAATTTCTTCATTGTTTTAATAGATTTATTTAAAGCACTTTTATATTTATCACAAGTTGAAACTCTTTCTTTAATTTGTTCATTTAGATAAAAATTTTCTCGTGATAACTTATTATTTTCATTCTTTAATTCTTGTATTGACATATTTAAGTTAAATGTTCCATTTTTTAATTCCTTATTTTCTAGAATTAAATCTTCAATTTTATTTTGTATTTTTTCTAATTCTTTATATGTTTTTAAAACAACATCCAAAGTCATCCTTAAGCTATCATTCAATTCTGTATTAACTCCTTGTAATATTTTCATTCTTAAATTATCTTGCTCACTTATATTTTCGTTTCTTATATTCAACCTTTGTAGTACTTCTGATGGTTCTTCACTTAAATTATTATATGGTAAAGTTAACATATTAATATTATAAAAGAATGAGTTATAGTTTGAGTTTGCTTGATTATAAGCATTTATTAATATATTTTCAATTTTCTTTATTGAATTGTTGAAACCATTTCTGGTATTATTCTCTAAAAAATTTAATTTTTCTTTTTTCTCTGAAATAGATTTGTTAAGTACTTCAACCTTTTCTTCATCCTTGTCTCTATCTTTTTGCAATTCATTTTTTAAAATTGGCATATTCGAAATTATTCAATATTAATTTATTTCCATTAATATTCTTGAAATTGTTTTCATACTAAATTAACTTTCAAATACTATCTATTCCTTTTTTTATTTTGTTATTTATTACTATTGTTAACAATAATGATAAATAATAATTATTTACTCTCCATCATTTTTTATCATTATTATTAGCACATGCAATTTTTATATATTATTATCCACATGAAAAATAAATAATTACGTCATAATTATTTGTTATTATTCTCGGAATTTCGTAAATTTTTATTAATGATAAAGAAATTTAAACAGGCTGCAGAAGTAAATAATTTTTTAATGTTTAGAATAAACTAATTAAAATTATTATCTTATAATTTAATTTTTTTTTTCTTGCAGAATGTATTTATATTGAAAAAAATTATTCAAAATTGACAAGTGGCGGCAAATTGCGGTACTACGTGTGGCGGTTTCATTATTAGTGTGAAATTAAAAAATTATTATTGAAAAGAAAAAAAAGATATAATTAATTTTCAAATATATGAACTAAAGTTAAACAAGTTAAGTGGAAATGATGATAAGGTTTGAATAAAAGAAAATAAATAATAGCAGCTGAAAAAGTATTTATTCATTTAAGTTTTGTTATTTGTATATAATAAATGTTATCAGTAATTGATATCAAAATAATATTCAATAAAGCTAGATTTTATAGTGGGGCATACAAATTTTAATGTATATGATTAACAAAACAATATATTGACTATAGTTTGTTATTTTTTTGATTAGACTATAGAATTAAAGTATAAATTACTGAAAATTATCCTACAATTATTTTCTACGGTTTTATATTAAAAAATGGAAATTAATTCTGGTTTAAGACAAAGAAATAATATGGAAAAACTTTGTGATAATGAGGAAAAAATATTTACAAATAATGAATTAATATATTGTTCCAATGAAGCTACGATAAATTCTAACAATGAAAGCAATTTGAATAATAATAATAATAATAATGTATCATCTGAATATTATTCAAAAATTAGTATGAAGAAAGAAAAAGAAAGAAACGAAAAGAATCATTTTCATCTTAAAAATAATAAAGTTATTAATAATATTGAAAGGTGGATTCCATTTTATACTCCACATTATTTAATTCTAATATATATTTTTGTAGGCATTACATTTATTACAGTTGGAATTTTTCTTCAAATTTTTTCAAACAATACGATTGAATGTATTATTAATTATGAAGATTCACCAGGAAATGGAAAAGTTATAGATACAATAGTAGAGATTAAAAGCGAACATTGTAACCCTTCAATGATTAATGGTAACGAGTTAAAATATTTAAAAGGAGATTTTTTTATATATTATCAATTAAGAAATTTTTATCAAAATAATAAAAGTTTTATTTTTAGTAGAAGTGATAGACAACTATCTGGAGAACTAATATATAATGAAGAAACTCTATCAGACTGCTATCCAGTTATTAAAGATAAACAGGGAAAAATATTTTACCCATGTGGTGTTGCAACTCTTACTATTTTTAATGATACTTTTACAATATTAGATGGTCAAAATGATCCAATCGAAATTGATGATTCTATTGATACTATAACTTTTAAATCTGATCAAATTAATTATAAAAATATACCTGAACATGAATTACTTAATCATAAATTTAATGATTGGTTACCAAAAGATATATTCCCTGGTAGAATTGAAAATCCTCATTTTATTGTATGGATGAAACTTTCTGCATTCTCAACTTTTAATAAAATTTATGGTAAATTAAATTCAAAAAAAAATAAATTGATTTTACCTCTTAAAATACATGTTAAAAATAGATATCCTGTACATTTTTTTAATGGTTCAAAGCATATTGTTATTTCACAAAGTACTATTTTTGGTGGAAAAAATCCTTATTTTGGTATACTTTATATTATCTCTGGTATATTATTCATTTTACTTTCTATATATTATATAATAAGAAATAAATTCAACACTAATATTCTTGGAGATTTTAGATTTTTGTACTGGAATAATACTTGATGAATAATAAAATTACAGCAAAAATAAATAATTCAATTCAATATATATCGCAAAATGATACCTTAATATTAAATTCCTATACTAATCTACAATGTAATAGTTCCTATCATTCACAAAGAAATCTATAGAAATCCCTATTAACTTAATTATATATTAATTCAATAATTCTCGCTTTTTTCAACTTCTAATTCAAAATCTCTATCCTTAAAATTCACTTCATCATTTCTTTTTACTTTTAAGGTCCTTACTCATCTGTTGTAATTTCTTCTTTTCTTCTGCTTGCTTCTTTTTGAATTCTAAATCCTCCTCTGTCACAAACTTCTCACTTTTTGCTTGCTTCAAAGGCTTCTTCTTTCCACCATCTGTATTTAATGCCATTTTAATTAATTACTTAATATTTAACACTTATTTTTATTTTTATTGTTATTTTTTCTTTTTTTTCTTTAATAATTACGTAACCCTTATTTATTAATATTTAAATTTCAAATTAGGCGCTGGCGCCTAATTTGAAATTTAAATATTTAAAAAATATATAATTTCTTAATTTATTGAAAAAGAGATAATTAAAAATAAAATACAAAATAGAAATTAGTGTTTCATTTAAAGCTTTCTGCTATTTATTGATATTATTTTTTCATTGTTGAAAGGCTCTTTTCTTTAATATTTTACTATTTTCTTGTCCTATTTTGAAGACATTTATATAGTTTCAAAAATAGTCTTGAATATTCAAATATTAATTTAAAGAAAATCAATCTTGTTTTAAAGTCCAATTCAGAACTTATCATTATTATTTCTGCTATTAGCAGTAAACTTTATTGTTATACTTACTTATTATCTTACCTATCATTTTTTGATCGCCTAATCATTAAAAGAACTTATTCAAAATGACTAATTGTGAACAATGTAAATGTACTGCAAATTGCAAGTGTTGCATTAAAACTTGCCCCGAAAGTGAATCTCAAAAAAATGTTAATGGAAAATGCTGCTGTTGTTGTTGCTCATGCTGTAAGGATGAATGTAAATGTTCACCTGAATGTATTTGCAAAAAAAAATAAATGCACTTCCGAAAAGCCTACAGAAACAGAATCTAAATGTTGTAAATGTTGAATATATTAAATATTTAATAAAATAAACAAAGATAACATAAATTTAATGAGAAGAATAAAAGTAAAGCATTGAATAAATCTTGAATTAGATTCAAGAAACTTTCTATCTTTCACAAATATGAAGAAAAATAAGAAATTATAATAAATAAGAAGTAATGCTTTTTATTAATCCTCAATGTTAAAATTCTCTTAAAAATCATATGAAATATGATATTTATTTATTTATTTTTTTTATTCTATTCTGCTTGATCTAATTCATTAARGCTTACTTATTTCTTCTAATTATTATTTCTCTTTATTATTATTACTATCTTTCAAATTTGTTTTTTTATTATATGAGAACAAAAAACTTCTTTATTTCAAGATATTCAACTCTCATAAATCTTCTTCAAATCTAACCATTTTTCTAATAGTGATTTTTTATCATATTTACTCTGAATCCTATCAAATCCTACACTTTTAGTTTCATTATTAACTTTATTATCATTAATTGGTTCACTATCATCATCATTATCATCCTCATCTCCATCAATAACTGTAATATCCTCTTCTACTAATCCTTCCATCATACATGCACAAACATGATCTTCTACACACATATTATTATTAGAAACTTCATGAGATTTAGATTCCTGGTTTGATAGTTCTGTAGAGTTAGTTATTGTATTGTCAACAAAACCATCCACATTATAATAAATGTTGCCTTTACTATCTTTAAAAACTTTTGGTTCATTATTCAAATCAATCCACTCAATTTGTATTTCATTATTGTTTCCAGTATTTACATTAACTTCTTCATCTTCACCTAAATGACGTGTTCTATTTGTATGACAACTTGACCATAAATTTTTTGGATTTCCACACTTTCCATTAACACATACACTCATATTAGAATCGTGACATGATCCTATTGATAATTTTGGCTTTAATGTAGTTGATGATGAAATAAAGATATGATTTCTTGTAGTTGTGGTAGTAGTAGTAGTAGTAGTAGTAGTAGTGGTAGTGGTAGTGGTAGTAGTAGTTGTTGTTGTGGTAGAAGAAGAAGAAGAAGATGATGATGATGAATCTATAGTCATCAAATTTGATGATAATGAATTATTTTCAACTGTATTGTCCAATTTAGTTTCAGTAGATCTTATATTTGTATTAGTCCTCTCGGAATCAATCTCATAAATAGTTTCATATTTATGATCTTCGGTACTAGGGAACCAATCAGATCTTAAATTACCACCGCGTAATTGAGTTTCTTTATCATATTCAACAATTTTCTTTTCTGTCTCATTAGTAAATGAACAAGTACTTTCATTTGGATCTTCTGGTGAATTCCATTGCAKKKTTAATTTCACTGARCSRAGARTTTCMGAATSRRTTKCAANATGGAGAGAACCATCCAACAATGTAATCTCCTTTTGAAGATGCTTTTCCTATAGTACATCTTTCATTAACAAATTCTCCAGATAATTGACCAATCCAAATATTCCACATACAATTATTAAATTTACATACTGATGGCTTATTTTTACCATAAAATATACTAGTTACTTTAGGTTTAACAATACATGTATCGGAAATAAAACTTTTTGAATGTGGTTTATATGGTATAAATAATGATAATGCTTGAACATTCTTGAATTTTTGAACTAACTTCAAGTGATTATCCCATGGATTCTTTGCTTTCTTTAATGATCTTGCTAAACCTTTAATACTAATTACTGATATAAATCTTTGATTTGGTGAAATACTTTCAAATGTTGAATTAATATTAAATTCTAAGTTACTAATAGAATTTGTAAAATTATTATCATTCCAATATATACGACGTAATATTTCACATGGTGATACAAAAATACACTTTTCTTCTCCTTTTAATATATCACTAACTGTTGCTATTACAACTGAATTCTTACTTTTATGAATTCCATCGTTTAAAATTAAATCAAATGTATTTCTATTACATGAATTTGAAGTATTTGTTGGCTTATCTAAAATCTTAACACAAAATATTAATGGTGGTATTAATTCATCATCCCAACCAGTACCTAATTTGTTTCTAATTCTTCTCCAACGTGATGTATTCATAAAGTTTGAAATATGCATGGTATTAACATTACATGTATCATTAGAATCAGATTTTGCATTCGATTTACTTCTTGTTTCTATTTTTATTACTTTATTAATTCTGGATTCACGATATCCCTTACTTTCAATACCATTTAATAATGTTAAACCAATTATAAAAACTAATATTATTATTTGTTTTAATGAATGCATTTCTTTCAATAAAAAATAATATTAATAATAATGCAAATTAAATTTATTTACTCTTTTTTTTTTAACAAAAAAAAAGAAAAGATGATATTAAATTCCAGTAAATTTATCAATTCATCCTTATTTTTATTATTTATTGCACTTTTATTAATCATTTAGCTTTAATTGTTTATTATTCTCCTCATTATTATAAATTAGGCGGGCACCCCCCTTTTTTTTCTTACTAGAAAATATTATTTCAGGTACCGGGTATAATATAATTTTAAAGATTTAATCATTATTTTTTTTTAAAAAATTTCAATAATGATGATCATGATCCAATTCAAGAAAAAAAGAATTTTTTTTTGATTTGATTTGGAAATTCTTAAAAAAAATTGATTTTATATAAAATTAACTTTTAAGCATGAAGATTTGAATTATTGATTCGTAAAATAATGAATCAGGACCAAATTAAAAATATTTATGATTTAATCCAAAAAGGACAATTCCAAATAGCTGTAAAACAATCTACCAATCTTTTAAATCGTATAAAATCAAAATTTAAAGATGGAAATGATAATTCTCTTATTCAAGAAATTATTCTTCAATTAATTTCATTAAGAGGACTTTCATATTCACGAATGGGAAATATTATTCTTGCTGAGGATGATATTAACAAAGTAATGAAAATTAAACCTTTGAGTGAAGAAATTATTATAATAATTTGGCATTATTATGTAATAAATGGAAGTTTTTTAAGTAATAATAGTAAACTTAAAGAATTATCAAATTATTTACATGATGCTTCTTCAATGAATATATTATCAGAACAATTTGAAATTGATAATTTGTCTTTATTATATTATTTAAAAGAATTTGATACCATGAAAATTTGTTGTAATAAATATTTGAAAAGAAATAAAAATTCATATTTTTTGGCTTTAAATATATTAACATCATTTACAATATTTCAAAATCAATTATATAATAATAACCAAAATAATAATAAAAAAGAAGATGTACTTTTATTATTACTTGTTAATAAATATTTGAATGAAAATAGTAATAATAATATTAATTTAAAACTTTATGAAAGAAGAATAATATCAATGATTTACTTGATTAAATTATTTATTTTCAGAGTTAATAATGAAATTAAGAATTATTTTAACTGTATTAATGAATTAGCCACTTTAATAAATAATCTTTATCCATGTATTAATAATGAAAAGATTTCAAATTTAAAGAATTTGATGATTTTACAAAATTTTGAATTATCAATAAAAAATAACCATGAAAATGATTACTTGATTAATTGCAAAAATACTCTTATTTATTTAATTAAGAATTTTGATAATAATTCAGACTTTGATTGGGATAATATTAGAATAATTAAATTATTTATAATAAAAATATTTCAAGAAAATTTGAAAATAAAAAATTCTTTATTTGATAACATTACCACAAATGTAAATTCATCATTAAATTTACAAAATTCTCAATCAACTCAAATAACAAATTCTTCTTCTTTTCAAACTCAATCAACAATTGCCTCTTTTTATAGTAATTCATCAAATAATATATATCCATTAGAGAGTGATTCTTATTCGAATTTACTTGAACAAATATTAAGTATGATTAATATAAATAATGAAGAGGAAGATGATGATGATTATTATCAAGGGAAAAATAGATTATCTTTATTTTTATTAACTGAATTAAAAGGAAGAATAATTTTACTTGAATTATTTGTAGAATTGTTATATTGTATAAAATTAAACAGTAATGAAACTTCAAATTATGAATTTTTATATGATAATTTACTTGAAGAAGTAAATAATGAAATTATTAGATTAATTAATTCAAATAATAAAAATACAGTGATTGATTTGAAATTGGTATTACATTATTATTTTAATTCCAATTTATGTTATAATAATAAACATATTATTGTAATTATACTTGAAGATTTGTTGTTATTATTAAAAGAAAACATTATGGAATTCCATATAAAAAAGAATTTGGATTTGGAATTCTTTACTTCAAGAATACAAATAATAACAATATTTAACCAGTTTATTCCATTATTATTAATTGGTGATAACAATAAGAAAAAATTCTTGGATGAATCTTTATTATTAGATATAAATAAAGTGTTATTAATATTGAAAAATAATATTAATGAAGATATAATGAATTATTTCTGTAAGAATAATTCATTAAAATCAAGTTATATAAGATTTATGATATCAATATCAATGTATTGTTTAAGTATTACAGATGATAATATAAAAGATTTGGAAATTAATCCAACTGGTATTTGTATTTTTGTTTTATCATTTCTTAATAATTTTATTATTGATCATAAAGTTGATTATATTGTGAATAATTTACTTTCAGAAATTCTTCCAATTTTGGGTTCATTTTCAATTTCTCATTATATTAGAAATGAAATACTTAATATTAAAAGATCTCAAATAACAACTTTAAATGTTTATGGTAATTATCTTGAAATGATATCCTGTCCATTTATTGATTGTATGAGTGATTTAATTAAAAATCCAGAATTTAGTATGGATCATTTATATTCTTTAAAGAATAAATCATTAAAAGACAAATCAAATTTTGATTTCAAAAATAATACCAAAACTTTATTGAATTCATATTATGATATTTATAATGAACTTAGAGAGACTTGCATAGAATCTTTAAGAGAGAATTCTTTTTCTTTGGAAAATTTATTTGAAACTTGCAAGATTACTCAAGAAATATCAAAAAATTATATTATAGAAATGTTATTCAGCTTTGATTTTTTGAATAATATCTTTTCTATGTTTTTGGCTTCAATTTCATTAAAAAAGAATGATTATTTGGAGAATATTCTTAGTTTATTTAATAGTTATAAACCTATTATTATTCACTTTTTTGGTTGTAATATAGATAATATCATGGATAATTTTGATTCATGTTCAATAATCAAACAAGATTTATCTCCAATAATTAATTATTATACTCCAATTTATAAAGTGGATTATTCTTTTAATAAAGTATCAGAAGAATTATTTCCAAAAAGTTTATTTAACTATTCAGATAATATTAATATTATTGAATTAGAGAAAATTACTTCAATTCCTAAATTCAATATAGAAATATTAAAATTTGTTAATAGTTTACCAAAATTAAGATATATTTTAATACAAAGATTAAAGATTTGGTTGACTCCTTTGTTATTATTCCATGACTTAATTTCAAGTAAAAATAGAATGGACATAAAATTATTTAATTCAATTATTGATTCATTAAAAGATTATACATTATCAAGTAAATATTCCAATTTATTTCCAGATTTTGACTTAAAACTTTTAAAAGATATTAATCTTCCATTAATCAACTTTCTATTTACCATTATTAATGTAAAATTTGACTCTAATTCAAGCCAAATCAATAAAGATGATATTGAACATTTAACTAACTTTATTAATACTCAAATTCGTGAATTTTTTAATGAAAATATTATTAAAACCATTGATAAAATTATTCAATTTAATGAAAGTAATCAATTAACTTATATAATGTTACAAAATTTATTTGAAAGAATTAATTCATTTATTTTTGGTCCAAGCTTTATTATTACATTAATACAATCTTGGTTGATTTCTAACTGTTCAAAAAAACAAATTAACACCATATATAAAAATCTCGCAAATTCTCATATAAAGATTCTTCAGGAAATGTATGATCGTTTTAAAATTTTAACAAACTGTTTTAATGGAACTGTTGAAATTATAGAATACCATAAGCTTTGTGAGCTATTTAATTTAAACAATTATTGCCATTTAAAAAATCAGAATTTTTATTTAAATACTGAAAAAATTATTAATTCACAATTACTTACTCTTAATAATTCTTTAAATATTTTGAAATTTATTATTAATAGCTTAATTAGTTCTTTAAAGTAGTATAAAAATAACTAGGTTTTTTGAAATTTTATTTCAATTTTTAAATTTAACTTTGAAACTTATATTTTCACTTATTTACCATTTTTACAGACCATTTTAATGAAATTTAAGCAAATCAGAATTTGCAAATTAATTAATATATTACACGTAATATTATTGCATGTGGAAATTTTTTTACACGTAATTTTAAATACCGGTATGCATTATTAATCAAGGGGGGAAAACACATTTAAAAAGAAATGCCAATATTTTACATAATATATAAAAATGTATAAAATTTTCTAATAAAATTAAATTATGAGTATTTAGATAAAAGGAATTCATTAAGAATACAAAAGTGATAATTGTAACAATCTTAATATTATGATATTGAAAAAAAAACCTTGAATAATTGGCATTTCATGAATTAAAAGAAATTACCATAATAATTTAAATTAAAGAAAATAAGATAAAATTAAATAATTAAAAAGAATAATACTGATAGTTAATATATTAATGGAATCTTTTTAATTTGATTAAAAAAATAATAATTAAAAAAAAACTTTGCATTAAAATTAATAGACATATGCATTATGCCTGCATTCAATTATTTAAAGTTACCTATATATATATTATAAAAAAAAAAAAGAAGAAAGATTTATATTGCAAAGATATTATTTAATATTAATAAATAAAGCAAGTTCTAAGTTAAGGTTCATTCTTTATTCCAAGTAAAACTGAAGTTGGAATTACTTTAATATAATAATTAAACACCGAAGAAAAAATTTGATAAGACAAGTATCAATTTAATTGAGTAAATTTGCATTAATTAATGTAATAATTCATTAATATAATTAAATTATAAGTTTGAGCATGAAATTGATAACATTTTTATTTATTATTATAATTAAAGCTGTATATTCAAAGAATTCCACAATTTATATCGAAAAGATTGATACACATAACATTCCAAGTTTAACTTATTATTCTCCATTACTATTTTTCAGTAAAGATCAGAATTCATTGATTCATCTAGAAAGAACTTTAAAAAGACTTAGATTAATTAATAAAAATTTGAAAGAAAAAGCAAAAAGTGAGGCTTTAAATTATGAGGACCCATATTTAAACCCAGAAAGATTTACAAAATCTAAAATATGGAGATTTTTCAATTATTTCAGACTAAAAAGAAAAAAGAAAAAACAACCAAGACATCCTGGAAAAATTGCTAAAGCCTTCTCTTTTGAAGAATATTTAATTCTTAATTATCATCAAAATTTAAATTTTACCAATCAAACAGATATTACAACTTTGAAAGCAAATGAAACATATTACTATGGCATTAATCAAACAATTCAAGATAATGAAACCACGGAATTTAATAGATGTACATCCACTAAATGTCATTCTTTAGATAATTTTGACCTATATTCAAATAGTGTAACTCCTGGTGACTATTCAAGTATCCTCGAAATTTTTAAACCAAGACGTCCTAAAAATATTATCATTTCTTTATTAGGAGTAAGTTCTGACCAAATTTATTTGGAAGCATTCAAGTATACATATTATCCATTTATTTCACAAATGAAGATGTATGGTGATCAATTTAGAAAAGATACTGGAATCATTTTTGTACATCCTTTTTTGAGAAAATTTAAACCTATTGGCTCAATTAAATGGGTTTATAGATATGCTTGGGCAGACTTTGCTTTTGGAGTTAGACTAAAGCAAGTTAATTTAAAACAATGGATGTATTCTGTTGAATCTGTTATTATGTTAATTAATTATCTAATTGAAGTTGAAAAATATGATCCAAAAAGAATTTTCATTTATGGATATAGTCAAGGTGGTGCATTAAGTCTTTCTGTTACTTTGAGAACGAAATATGTTCTAGGAGGATTGGTTTCTACTGCAAGCTTTCTACCTGAAAGAGCAATGAAGAAATTAATATCAATGGATCCTTTAATTACAAATGAAGGTTTGAAGACCCCTATCTTACTTACTTATTGCAATCCAGATTTTGTATTTCCATTTAGAAGTGCAAAAAAAGATATTAAGTATTTAATAAATAACTTCAAAGCTAACATTAAAAATACATTAATGCTTGGTGAAGGTCATTCTTGTTTAACTAAATATTCTATGGTTTATATTGACTGGATTTATAGTGTATTATCAAATTATAAAGATAGTAATTATAAACCTAAAGAATTCTCTTATAAGTTATTAGATATTAATAATGATTTTCAAGAATTCTATAATTTTGGATCAATTGAAGAAAAGAAATCAAATAATCAATAATTTGAATATTTATTATTAATATTCATATTCATATTATTTTTTGGATATTTTATATTATTTATTCAAAATATCATAAATCACTCGAAAAAAGTCAATAATAATATTTATATGAAAAAAAAAAGAATTTGGATATTTTATTAAATTTGATTAAAAAAAAATTAATAATTATAAAAATAAAACAAACTATTGAATTAATTGACTTTAATTTATATATTGAATGCACTTAATTTGGTAATTTGCTTGAAAATTATAAATTTGTATATTATTAATAACTTGGTGAATTTAATATATGAATGATTCCTTCAAAAGATTATGTATTTAAAACATCTGATAATGTAATTAATTATTATGTTGATACAAAGAGAATATGTGAAATAATCCTAAGATTAGCATCTCAATATGGTCCAAATAAGAAAGCAGTATCAACTTATATAGAAAAGAATGGTTATATTACCTCAGTTGGATTTTCAGAAAGACAACTTCCAGATATCTTATCAGAAAGTATTGCTTGTGATTATATTTTTAGAGAATTATTAAATGAAGAAATTGATAAAGTAAATAAATTCACAGCAACAAAACATGAAGAAATTTATAGAGAAATAATGAAAATTGGAAAACAAATACGATCTGAAATAAGTATTCCATTATGTGAATATTTAAAAGAATACAAAAGAAGACAAAAAATTACGAATGAAAATTTTAATAAATTAAATTATGGTTATTTGATGAATAATATAAAATTATTGAATGAATTTGAATTATCTTTAAATAATTTAAGTAATGAAATAATTCATTTGGATTTTTATATTCGTACAAATTTTAAAATATTAACAAGATTATGTCGATTTTTTGATATTATGCTACAAACTTCTACAAGTGTTTGGTTTCAAACTCATTTAACAAAAGAACCATTTGTTGATATTAATATTGATATTCTATTAATTTTACTAAGCTTATCTTGGACTAGATATAGAGATGCAGAAAAAGTGATATTAGAACTTAAAGAATTGAGTGAAAATAAGATAAATATTGAAATAATGCTTGAAATTGATACTGAAAATGAAAATGACAATAATAATAATAATAATAAGAAGATTTGGAAACCTCCAGAAACTTTTTTAAGAAATACAACAAAATATTGGGTACATCCAAATAATGTAGTTTCTGCAAAAGTTGGAATTATTAGATACGTTCCATATTTAATTTTTGGTATTTCAAATTCAGAATTAGAGACTTTGTTAGATCCTTATATGTGTGTTGAAGGACATAATGTTGTAGATCCAAAAACAATTGAAGAAAGTCAAGCAATTACATCCGTATATTTAGATAATATGAATGCAGAATGTTATTATAATAGAATTTCAAGATTTGAAGATGCTCAATTATTTAGATTAAGATGGTATGGATCAAATTCAGGTTCAAAAGAAAAAGAAATCTTTATGGAGAGAAAAACACATCATGAGAGTTGGACAGGTGAAAAAAGTGCAAAGGAACGCTTTTCGCTACCACAGAAATATGTTTTTGGATATTTAAAAGGAAAATTTAATGTTGATAGTTTAATTAAAGAAGGAATTTTTCATACAAGAAAAAATCAAGAAAAAGAAAACGTTGAGAAATCTATTAATTTAGCTAAAGAAATACAAAATTATATTATTAATAATAAACTTCAACCTTTTGTTAGAACATCATATTTACGTGCAGCTTTTCAAAATCAAGATAATAACCAAGTTCGATTTTCGATTGATACAAATTTATGTATGGTAAATGAATATATTTCTGATGGACATCAAAATGAACCATGGTGTAGATTAGCTGAGGAAGTATTATCAAAAAACGAAGTAACACGTTTTCCATTTGCAATTTTAGAAGTAAAATTACAATCAGAGCAACCAATTTGGGTTTCAGAAATGCTTAAAAGATGTAATGCTACACTTGTTTATAAATTTAGTAAATTTCAACATGGTATGGCTATTTTACATGAAGATAAGGTTTCAATATTTCCACATTGGATTGAAGATTTTCATCAAATTAATGATGTTGATATACTTTCATCAGCAAGTATTTCAGAATTAAGTTATACAAAGAGTAATGATGATGAAGATGATGTTATTAATAATTTTCAAAGAAAAAAACAAGTTTTAACAAATTTACAATTCCAAGGTGAAAATAATGATGAAGATAATAGAATATCTAAATTAATTGATATTTTATTAAATTCTTATTTAAATTTAACTAATTTTGATTTGAATGGATTAAAGCTTGAATTAAATAGAAATATGAATCATTCTCAAAGTTTCTACAGTAATAATAATAATAATAATAATGGGAGTAATAATGAATTTATGGATCAATATATTAATAGTATTCACTCAAAGAAAATAAATAAATTGGATCCAAAAAGTTTATTTGCAGCAGAAAGAGTAATGTTGTATTGGGTACGTAAAACTATATATATTTCAACTTTTGTTATATTATTAATTTCAAAGACTAAGAAAAATATACATATAACAAGAATCTCAACATTTATTGAATTATCTTTTATTCCAATGATTATTACTACATTAATTTTTGGTCTAATTGTTTATATTAAACGTATTAATTCAATAGAAAGAAGAATGGTAAAATCATTAGAGAATGAAAAAGAAAGAATCGATTATCCAAAAAGTTCATTATATATATTTACTACTTCTTGCCTAATTTTAGCATTTTCACTAATTTTAAATATAATTAATTGATACATGAAAATATTCTCCATCCTGGTAAATCCCAAAGCTTAAGTTTTGGACATTGATTAAGTAATCTTTTATATAAAGCATAAGAAACTTCTAAATCTGGACATGATAATGCAACTAAAGACTCAGAATGCATATCAAGTATATATTTCATAAGTTTATCACCAACTTCGTCAAAGTTAATCATTGAACTTGAATGATTGAATATACTAGAATTATCATTATTACTATTATTATTATAATACTCATTAGTTCTCATGATTTTATTTTTATAATCAATATATTCTCTATTACTTCTTTTTATGGCTTTATAAATTTCAACAGACTCGAGAATTTGTTTTTCATTTTTGTCATCATTAACAGAATATAATATATTTTGGTTATTGCAGATATTATCATTTTTATAATTATTGTTATGATTAATATAATTACAACCATTTTTGGTATTTTCTGAAACAATTCTTGAAATAGTACTATCAGTTGTCCATTTTCCTGATTTTGGATTAGGAGAAGGGATAACATTAAATTGAAGGATTCTAAGCTGATTTGGAGGTATAACTTGTAGAAAATTATAAATAGCTTCCCAACAAGCGATTATTTCATTTTCAAAATGAAATTCATTTTCATCATCAATAGATAAATTTCCATATCTAGATGATATATCATCACCTGAACCAATTTCTGATCCAAAACTTAATCTTCTATTTTCTTGAGTGAATTCTTCATAATGACTATTATAAGTATTTGTTTCATGAAAGAGACGTGTAATTACAATATCTTTCAAGCACGGAAAGCAATTGCTTAATATATTTAATTCTTTTGTACTGATTGGATAGTCAATAATAATTCTTTTTACAGATTTGAATGGATAATAATTAATAATATCAGTAAAACTATTCATAAAATATTTAATATCACAATTATTTTCAGACTCATCCATACTTTTTTTGTTTGAAATCTCATAATACTTTAATAATTGTAAAATATTTTCATTAATTCCAAGACGAAATAAAGATTTAAAAGGTAGAAGATGATAATTTTTATTATTTTTTATGGGTATTATTAAACTTTTATTATATATTTCTATATTTTCTAATTTGTTCCACATCTTACATCTTTCATAATTATTAGATTTATCATTTATTAGGATCATTTTACTTAGAAATCCACTGATATTATTTATTGGATTTGATAATCTAATGCTTGAAATGATATTACTATACATTTTAATTTCTTCTAATGAAATGTCCTCTTTGGAACATTGAAATTCAGTCATAGTTTCTGTTAAATCTATATTTAGCCAACAATCATATGAACTGTTTATTGAATCTTTCCATTGTTTATTCACATTTCTTAAATTGATTATTATTTCATCATACGGTAAAAATGATGAAATTAATCCAATTAAATCTTTGTTTAATTGCTGAAATGCCATTTTTTTTTTCCTCCTTTCCTTCCTTCCTTCCTTATACTCTTATGTTTAATACTTAACTTGAAACTTCTTTTTATTATTTTTTTCACTCTTTACTTTCTTACACTACACTATTTGATCTAACTGAAATTTTCTTTATTAATACCTTTAAATTCATAGTATAATATAATTGATTTGTTTTAAATTAATAATTTTAACCAATCTAAAATAAATCAATTAAATATCTTCTGATCTTCCACATTTTCTTTTTTTTTTAATAAATCTGCAGTAAATTAAAACAAATCTAATAAACATTTCTCTTACTCCTTTTTCTGACCACTTTGTGCATTTCCTGACTATACATCCACACTTCCCGCCTAAAAGTGTGGGCGGCAATTTTGCAATAGTGTGGGGAAAATGTCAAAGTTAAATTGTAAGAGATAGATTTATAAAGAGGGGGAAGTTGACATGATTTTTTTTTTAAAGATAATGAAAGTCATAATAAAAAGTGAATAAAGTTTTGGAATATTTAAATTAAATTATTGTTTTACAATGATTAGTTTGTAGCTACTTGATACATATTAATAAAATGACTAATTATAAATAAGAAAAAAAATGAATAATAAATTTATTGCTATTTATAATTAGGTTATAATCTACACATAGTTTGTTTCATTAAAGATTTTATTAATGAGTTATTTATTTTATCAAAAAAAAAATAATTTTCTTCTAAAAATTTTTGGAATTAATAATAAAATCACTTTAAAAAATTATAATTAATTTTATTCATGTGGAAATTACATGTAATTTTTTTTTCTAATAGTCATACCGGTATTGTATAGATATTTTAAAAAAAATTATATTATTAATGTGGACAAGAAAAATAATTTTAATTATTATTGCATGCAATAGTAAGCGTCAAAATTGGACATTTAATGACTTAGTTTTTTTTTTTGTTAAAAAATAATAATTATTAATACGAATAAGTTGAATAATAAAAATTAATATCGTAAATAAATATTAAATTATTATTATTATTTTTTTTTAAATTGAATTGAAGATTACATATTTGATAATAAATAATTAAGATAATAAAAATAATAATAAGTGAATAAATTGATAAAAGAAAATATTAATGACAAGTAGTGAATAAACAATGAAAAATATAATATAATGATAATTAAGAAGATTAAGTAGATAGAACAGAATATGTTGAAGAAACAAAAATTTCAAAATGGTGGATTATTTTTATTGTTATTATTATTAACTTTTGGTTCATTAATTTCTCTAATTTCAAATACAAGTAAAATATATAGTATAATAATAGAAGACCTTAAGAAGAATATTTTTAAAGAAGAAACAATATTATCATATATTTATAGTATAAGTATTATTGGATTCTGTATTATACCTTCAGGTATATTATTTTCAAAACCAAATGCTTCAAGAAATGTATTATTATATGGAATTTTAATAACATTATTTGGATATATTTCATTATATGTAACACAAAAAATATGTATTTATTATATGATGGTAAATGTTTTAAATGATTTATCAAATTCAATAATATTCACTTTTTTATATGGTATTAGTTTTGCATTAATTTTACAAGGAGGAGTTACTTTAAATTTAGGTTCACTATGGATAAATTTATTATATTGGCCAATAAAATACAGTGGATTAATTACTTCAATTCAATTCACAATTTATAGTATTGGTGGTTTATCATTATCAGAAATTTATAGATTATGTTTTTTGGAATCAGGTTCAATAAGACATTTCTTTCTTACATGTTTTTTTATATCATTATTAATTGGTTTTTCATCAATATATATGATTATTAATATAGAAAAAAAAATTCTGTTAAATAATCAACAAGTTTTTGAGAATTTATGTGAAGATAGTAATAATCATAATAAAGAAATTAATGATGAAGATAGAGAATCATTAACAATGAGAAGAAAGTAATATAAAAGTTGAAGAAAAAAGTAATAATATAGATGAAATATTAATGAGTAATGATCAAATATTTTGATGAATCTAATAAAAGTGAGAATATCAATAATCAATCAGCAGTTAATAAGATAATCACTTATGATAAAAACAAATCAATAAAGCCATTAATTATCAAGCCTGATGATAGTAATAATAATAATAATAATAATCATCATCATCATCATCATCATCATCATAACAGTAGCTGTAACAGTAACAGTAACAGTAACAATTCAATATATTTAGAAAAATCAGAAAATTGATTAATAAATCATACAAAAATGAACCCGTATCAACATATAAAAATATCAATATTAAATTGTATTAAATTAATATCCAATTTGGAAACTATATCGATAATATTCGGATACTTATTTACCATAAGCACCGGACAACCTTGTGGTACCTTTATTACAAGATTTTCAATATATTATATACCAGACATTACAAAAGAAAAATCAATCAGAATGATTCAAATATTAACAGTTATTGAATTATTTGTAAGAGTTATTTCTGGTTATTTAAGTGATTTATTGGCAAATAATAAAATAATGTATAAAAGTACGCAAACCATTATTTTAACTTTAACAATGTCATTATCATTATTATTAATAAATTATTTAAAATCTTATTGGTTGGTTGTAATATTTGGAGTAGGATTTTCATATGCTGGTATGTATTCAATTGCTCCATCATATATAAGATCATTATTTAAACCAACAGAATTTGCTTTGGTTAATTCATTTTGTTATTCAATGGTAATTCCTGGTAATCTGATATTATCATTAGTATTAGCAAATACACCACAAAAATATACAACATCATTACAAATTATTGGTTATCTATCATTAATACCATTATCAATAATGATTGTATATAAAATTCAATATTTATATAAAAAGTGTATTATTAAAAATGAAATGCAAGATGAAACAATTGAAGATGACGAAAATAATGATAATAATAATAAGAATATATTTGAAAATATTGAATATGGTATTGATAAAATAGCTCAAGATATTACAATTTTACAAAAAGATATTAATAATTTTCAAAAAGTTATGAGTGAAATAAATTTGATTGATAAAATTAAAAATAAAGATAAATCTGATAAGAATAACAAAAATAATAATAACAATAATAATAATAGTCTAACAATTTCAACTTATTCAAGCTCATCTTCAATGCTGCCTTCTTCTGGTGATATAAGTAAAAATACATCGATGAGTAATATTAAAAATTAATATTAATGAATAATTAAATTTATTTAATATTATTCTAAAAATATTATGCAATCTTGAATACTTTTATGGATATTTAATAATACTTGATTATTATTATTATTATTATTTTGAGAAGAAATATATAATAATAAATTATTTAAACAAAAAACAAGCCTTTCTTTAACTTCTAAATTATTATTATTATTATTATAAAAATCTTCAGAAACTTGAATTAATTGTATTCCAAATTGATTCCAATTATCAATAATAATCTTTGAAACATCAGAATAAGAAGATAACATAGCTAAAGCACCTAAAGCTGCAATTTGGATTCTATTATCTTGTTCTTGTGAAAAAGCAATAAATAATTTTAAATCTTCAATACCATTGGATTTACTTGAAATAAAATGATTTAAAACAACATAATCTTTATTACAAAAATTACAAAGTCCTTCTAAACCAGCAGCTCTTAATAAATTATTATCAGTAAAACAAAGACTTTTTAATAAACTCCATCCAAGACCACTATTATAAATTCTTATAGAAATTGAATCATTTTCAGAATCTTGTGAAATTTTATCAAATGATTTACTAAGTATATTTGTAATTGCCAGAGCTGATTCATATTGTAAAAGTTCATGTTCATCTTCAAGTAATGATTGAATTTTTATTGCACATTCTACAAGTAATTTATAAGAAATAAGTGTTGGTGAAATATATATCAGTAATTTACTAATGGCTTGTTTATATTCTCTGGATCTATCAATCAGATATTTTTTATTTATTGAAAATATATTAGTAGATGAAGATTTATTTGATTTAAGATTTAATAATTCATTATCAATAATGGTAATAGAATCAAGTAAACATTTAAGACCACCTTTTTGGATTATTTTTCCTCTTAAAGATAATATTTCTTTTGAATTTTTTTCATTCAAGTCTTCTGTATTAACAATTAAATCAACAATATTATTTGCAATATTAAATATAAATGGCAATGATGATGAAGTTGTATTTTTATTATTATTATCATTAATATTATTATTGGAAATATTCTTTTCAAGAATAATATACATAAAACTTATAATATTTGATTTTTCAATCATTAATTTTCTATAAGTATTTGCAAGAATTTCATCACCTCTATCATAATGTCCATTTCTTTCATTACGAGTATATCTGGTAAATGTTTATACATGTTTCAAGTTGTTCTAAATGAGATTGATCAAAATCAACATGATTTTCTGAATTATATTGGCCCATANAATCTTTGCCTTTTTAAAAAAATATACTGATTTANATTCATCATAATTATTATTATTATTTGATTCTGAATATGGATCTGAATAATTACTTGTAAGAAGATTTTGTATGAATGATATATAAAGATAAAGAAAAGTATTTGAGAAATATTTAATATTTTTATTATAATTATATATTTCTGGTAAATTTAATATATTTAAAATAAATAATTCATTTTCTGTAAGTGAACAACAAGATGATGATTTATTGGAATTCTCATTCTTTAATAAACTTTGGTTATTATTAACATTAACATTTGAAATATTCTTTTTCATTTTATAAATTAATAATTTGGATTTAAATATATTATGCATTGAAAGTATTGTAAAGATTTCAAAAGAATTTTGAATACAAGACCATATTAATTTATTATTAATATTATTATTTATATAATAATTTTGAAAAATAATCCAAATATGTTCAAGTAATGATAAAATATCTAATTGATTAATAAATAAATCAAGTATATCATTATTTTCCATGGTTGTTTTGGAAATACCATTTAAAAGTCTACAACAAGAATCCAATTCATTCAAATTTAAAGTATCATTATTATTATTATTATTATTATTATTCGATATAATAATATTCTTACAAATATTAAAAATTAAAATAATGGTATCATCATCTTTAACAATTGATCTTGTGGTATCTCTAAATTCCATTAATAATGATAATATTTCAATACACCAAGGTTTAATAATAATATTGAATAATTTTTCACTAATAATAAAATCATTTGTTTGATTTTTTAATGAATAATTCAATATTGAATAATATTCTGAATAATTGGTTAATACTATTAATAATATACAATGAAGAATTTGTGGATAATTTAATATAAATCCTTTAAGTACTTCTCTATTAGAATAATGAAGTATTTTAAGTCCCATTAATCCATTAATAAAATTAATAAAATCAAAAGCAATCCAATTTGAAGATTGTTCATGATCATCTTGATTATGAGCATTATCCAAAATATTATCAGATTTTTTGATTGAATTTAATACATATTTGGAGATTATATGATTATTTGAAATTTTATGAATATCAATTATATTATTTTGGTGGTTATTTCTTTCTTTTTCAGAAATTAAAGAAAAAATGATAGTTAATATAAATTCTAAACTTTGTAGAATTTTATTATCATTATCATTATTACCACAAATATCATTAAATGAAGATTTAAAATAATAATATGATAAAGAAAATAATGAATTAATCAAATTTTCAATTTCTGTATTATAATCAAGAGCTTCAATTTTGGTACCTTTTGATTTGATTTGTTGGAATATTATTGATAAATTTCTTAAAACCAATAAATATAATGTTGAATTAATTTCTTGAATTAATTGGTTATTAATAATACAAGTAAGAAGTTTAATGTGTTGATAGGTATCATTCAAATCTATTGAATTATAATTAAATGTACATAATAATACATTAAAAATACTATTCAATAATTGTTTTGAATTGGTTTTTAATTGATTTTCTTGAATTAATGGATTAATATTATTAATAAAATCTTTAATTTTGGTAAAATTGATAATATCATTATTAATTCTAATTAAAGATYTGAATTTATTAAGATTATTATTATTATTATTAAAGTTGATTATTTTATTTAATTGGAATAATGATGAATTAATATCATCTTTGTCTATTTCTTGAAATATACCAGTAATAATATCATTTTCTTCAACTAATAAAGATAAAGTATTCCAAGAATTAAATATTATATAATAATATAATTTTTTATTATATTCAGAATCTGATTTATTATTATTAATTATATTAATAATATTATCAGAAATATAAATAAATCTTTCAAGTATATAAATAAGATCTTGACAGCAACTATTATTAATAATAATATCATGAGTACCATTGGATAATATATATTTATAGAATTCAAACCATTTATCATGAAATTCTTTTAAAGAATTAATATTATTATTAATGGTTGGAATTATATTACATTTAATATATTTAAGTATTTCACTTGGTAATTTATTAGTTTCATATTTATCATTTAATTCATTTTTAAGAATAATAGTTTTAGATAGTAATTCTTTAATTGGTTTATTTTTATTATCAATATAAAGAGCTTTTTTTAATTCATCAATTGCTAAATCCAAGTTTTTAATAGAATCATTATTGTTATTAGTAGTTATATTAATAAGACAAGTAGCTTTTCTGAATAATCCTTTAATATTTTTATTATCAATATTTAAGGCATTATTAGAATCTAAAAGTCCATTATTAAAATCATTTAATTTAATATAAGATGCACTTCTATTTAGTAGAGTTTGTAATTTAAGTTTGGTAAAATCATTATTTATATTTGTTTCTTGAGAATTTATATTATTAAGAATTTCGAATATATTTTAATGCTTTGTAAATAATCTCCAGATATAAATAATTGGTTACCTAAAAATATATTAATGAAGAAAGGGTTGAATAAGAATAATAAAATGATTTTATGAAATAAATTTACCTTTATTTTTCAAATCATCAAGCATTTGAAAATTATTATTGCATGAACTCATTTTCTTTATTTCTTTCACTCTCTTTTAATTTGTATTAAAATTCTTTAAATTCTTCTTTTATAATTGAAAATCCATTAACTATACAATTTATATTCACACATTTATAATTTTGGTTAAAAAAAAAAAAAAAAAATTCCTCTAAATATATTTAAAATTATATACGCACACAAAAATTATCATATAAAAATAAATATTTATTTTATCATTGAAATTTTCTAATTAGAATATTAATTGAATGAATTTACATATATATATATATATATATATATATATATATATATATATAATAGATTAAGAAAAACTAACAAAAAAAATTATAAACAAAAATCATTAATTTAGAATGTCATTCTTATCTTCCTAATGTTTGCTTTATATATTAAATAACAAATAAAAAGAAAATATTCATAGATATCTATTGAAAATGTTTTTTAATATAAAGAAATTGTGTTCATATGTAATATTAGATGCATTTTTTTCTCTTTTTTTTTAACATTTTTTTGTATCTAATAAATTAATTAGAAATAAAAGGCGGGAAAGTAGCAATAAATTTACTTTATTAAATTAATTCTTGTATTTTTATCTTGTTGTGATTATGCTAAGAGAGAGAAAGGGAAAGCGGAAAATTCAATGATTTTGTGGCGGGCTTTTTTGTGTGTTTGTAAATATATAAATATGTATATGTGTGTGTGTATTTATTTCATTATAAGTAAAAAAAATGATTAAAGTATAATTAAGTGGGCGAAGAAAAAATATAAATAAATAAATAAATATATATATATGTATATATGAATTCTAGATTTATAATGAGTTGAGTTCTACTAAAAACATTCTAAATAGATATTTCATTCCATTAAAGTAATATTAGTTTTTTTTTTCCCCTATTCAACTTTTATTCGTTGTTTTGGATTGTAATAGTTAATAAAATAATTGTCATTTATTAGCAATATTAAAAAAAGAGAAGAAAGTTAAAATACGAAAATAAGTTTAATTAATAATAAAAATTCTTAATGATTTTTTTTTTCTATAAAAAGGAAATTTAAAAAAAAAACAGTCAAAAATAACTGGAATAATTCTTGAAATTGTTTTTTTTTTAAGAGGAAGATATTAATATTAAAGTAAAATTTGATTATAGGCGGGATCACATGTAAATATTAAATTACTATGTACATTAAAATAAACAAAAATATTTATAACTTATTTTTCAATTATTTAATTAAATGTTTATGTATATATATAAATATATATTTAATTTACATATAAATTTATTTATTTATTAAATAAAATAAATTATATAAATATATAATAAATAATTGAAAAATAAACAATTTAAAATCACTAGTAATAATTTGTGTTGAAAAATAATAAATAATAATAATAATACTATTATTTTGATTTTTTAATAATTAATATTTTTTCATATTTCTTAAAGAAAAAGGATAATTACCAAGATTAAAAAAGAAGAAAAGTTGTGCAAATAATGTATAGTTATTGAAAAACCTTGTGTAATAATTATATATATGTATATATATGTATAAGAAATATATTTATGTACATACATATGTATTTATTTATATATGTATATAAATATATATCTATATATATATAGATAATATATAGATATATTTAATTAAAAAGAAAGAAAGTTAGTCATAAATCTACTAATGAATATAAATTAAATAAGTGAATTTGTCTTAACAAACAAGATAATATTTTATAAACTTGGTAATTATAAAAATCATACAATGATTTTGCATTAATATAAACATTATATTCATTAAATATATAAATAAATATTATTTGAATTAATTAAAGAAATATTAAATGACAAATTCAACAAAAACACAAGATTCTTTTGAATCTTGTTACTCATGTATTTTTGAAAATTCTCAAGATTCACAAGTTGATTCACTTCAAGAAACTTTAAATAATAAAGTGAGTTATTAATTTTTTTTTTAAAAAATAATGATAATAATTATTATAATAAATTAATATTGATGATTTCTTTAGGTTTTTTTGTTACCTTGTTCATACAATGATATCTGGTTGGTTAATCAATTAAATGAACTCAAGTTAATTAGTCAAAATGATGATCAATTAAACAAACTAAACAAATATGATGACACTTGTAGTGATAATGAAGAACCAATTTCCAGTGAAGATAATTCAGTTATTCAAGAAGAAATATTATCTGATTATACCAACTATTGTAATTTTTCTCCAAATGAATCTGTATCAAGTACTAGATTATCTGATATTATTAAAAACAAACTATTGTCTGTCAAAAATTCCTCTAATCATCTAAAAAATAACAATAATAATAATAATAATAATACGATGATAAATAATTCCTCTTTTCAAAATCAAAATTTCTTTTCTGAAGAAGACACCATTCTAATTGATGAATTAGTTAAAGATCTTTCAATTCATTCCACTTCTTCTTCTTTTTCATATAACGCAAGTAGCTCTACAAGTTATTATACAAATATCAACACAAATAGAAATGCAAATAGCAACACGAGTAGTAGCAGTAATCTCACATCAAATGTTCAAAGTTGTACTAATTATTTCACTCAAGATGAAATTGATGGTATCAAAGAGATTCTTTCTCAAGAATGCTAAATAATAATAATAATACAAGTCGAATAGCAACCATATCATTATTCTGTATAAAAGTTTATGAAAGAATATAAAGCTTTATCAATTCCTCTCTTTTTTCATCCTATTTACTATACATTCAAATAATTAAATCACACTAATTAATCTATCAATTAAAAAATCTATTTAAAATACATATATACATTTATGTAATATAAT
Source organism: Cryptosporidium parvum Iowa II (assembly GCF_000165345.1). Classification (NCBI taxonomy): domain Eukaryota; phylum Apicomplexa; class Conoidasida; order Eucoccidiorida; family Cryptosporidiidae; genus Cryptosporidium; species Cryptosporidium parvum. The sequence goes on along the minus strand of NC_006984.1, from coordinate 70,992 downwards.
ATAAAATAATATAATATAAAATAATACAATATAAAATAATACAATATATAATAATACAATATATAATAATACAATATAAAATTATATAATGTAAAATTATATATATAGAAATATACTATTTACAATATATAATATATTGTATTATATTTATATATGTATATAATATAATTTAACCCATAATTCCCGCCTTTTTGTACAGTCCAGACTGTTATTATATAAAATAAATTTATATTATAAAAATAAATAGTAATAAAGTAAAATAATTGAAGAAAAAAAATTAAAATTAAAAACAATTTAAAAATCAAAAAAAAGATATAATCAAGATAAATATAATAATAATTAATATATCATAAATACAATGCTATATAAGAATATATATTTATATATAATAATGTATAAATATATATTAGAGTTTTAAGTACAAGTATAAACAATATATATATATATGTTCTCTTCCAAGTTTATTATTTATTCTTGTTGAGATAAATATACAAGGAAGTAAGGGTTAAAAACGAAATAGAATATATAGTAAAGTCCAATAGTGAATTATACTAACATTTACTGTAAAAATTTCAAATTAAAATTAAGCAATATCAATTATTCAAGTAAGATTTGGTAAATTTAATTAAATTATTTTATTTATATTTTTTTTTTTTTTTTTTTGGAAATATAATTAAAAAAGAAAAGAAAAAAAAAAATTCTCGTATTATTGTGACTATATTAATGCTAATGAAAATTATGGGATTATAAATACCCTAATAAATGCAAGATTCAGATAAATTAAAAGTTTTATTTATAAAGAATCTAATAATATTAATAATTTGAATATATTATGTAAATTACATATAATTAATTAAATTTTTAAATATGGACCAAAGAACAAAATTCAGAAATGGATTAAACTATATTAATGTTAATAATAAATATAATGAAATATCCAGAAATATGAGTGGTAATGAATATATGAATAGCTATTATGTAGATGATTATGTAGATTTACCACAAAATAATAGAAAAAGAACTTATTATGAAAGTAGAAGAACAGGAATTAAACATAGAAAGAATGAAATAAACAATACATATGTTGGAAATAGAAATATTATTAATAATTCAAATTCTGGTATTAATACTTCTAGAATAAATTTAATGCCAGAGTATGAATATGAAACACTATATGTTGCATCAACAGAAAAACAATTAGACAATATAAATTATAGTAATGATGGTAATAGTTACTATCAAAAAAGATATTATGGAAATAATAATAACAATATAAATATGAATATGAATATAAATACTAATAATTGTGATAATAATAATGATAACAATCATGATATAACAAATTATGGATTAAAACCTGGATATAATATTATGTTACATAGTAAAAATGTTAATAATAATATTAATAGTAATTATTATCATAAGTATTATGATAATAATGAAATTAAGAAAAGAAGAGGATTAAGTAGTGCAAGTGGAATGTTAAAATATAAAGATATAGGAATTAATGAATATAGATCATATGATTCTCGTGGTTCTTCAATTACATATTATAATAATTCTAATAAAAAAGTTAGATATTCAGATGATTCATTAGATTATTCTCAAGATAATGAATTATCTAGAGAATATCGTAATAGAAATAACAACAATAATAATAATAATAGTAATAATAATAATATGAATAATAATTATCATAATAATAATAATAATAATAATAATACAAATTCAGATGAAATAGAACATTTTCAATGGTATGTTGGACAATATTTAACTTCAAGATATCGTATATTAGATATTATAGGAGAAGGTACTTTTGGAAGAGTTTTTGAATGTGAAGATTTAAAAAGAAAAAGAAAAGTTGCAATAAAGGTAATAAGAGATGTACAAAGATATACATCAGCAGCAAAAATTGAAGCAGAAATTCTTAGAGATATTAATATGGAAGATAAATTTGGTGAATATTCATATTGCGTTATGTTATATAATGCATTTTTATTTAATAACTCAAATATGTGTCTTGTATTTGAAAAACTTGGACCAAGTTTATTTGATTTTTTAGATGGTAATTGTTCAAGAGGTTTCTTTCTTGCTGATATTCAGAATATTTCAGAACAATTTTTATTAGCTTTATCTTTTTTAAGAAAGATGAAATTAACTCATACTGATCTTAAACTTGAGAATATATTATTTACTGATAATAATTATATATGGGTAAATGCTCCAAGACATCCTGGTGCATTAATTAGAAGACCAGTACGTCCTGAAATTAGATTGATTGATTTTGGTGCAGCAACTTATGAACATGATTATCATGGTAGTGTTATTAATACAAGACAATATAGAGCTCCTGAAGTAATTTTAGATTTAGGATGGGATATGTCTAGTGATATGTGGGGTTTTGGTTGTATTCTAATGGAACTTTATACAGGTGTATTACTATTTAAAACACATGAACATATGGAACATTTAGCTATGATTGAAAAGATTATTGAACCATTTCCTGATTACATGCTTAAAAAAGCTTATAATAGTAGTAAATCTGGGAAGAAATATGTTAATAGATTAAAAATCAGTAATAATAATAACCACCACCCTAGTGAAGAGTATAAATATATTTTAAATTGGCCAGAAGGAAGTTCAAGCAATACTTCTATTAAAAGAGTTAATGACTGTAGACCTCTTGAGAATTTAGTACATAAAAAACATATTATGTTGGCCAAATTTATTAGATATATTTTGAGACCAGATCCTAATTTAAGACCTACCCCTGAAATGGCTCTAAGACATGAATTTTTCAGATATAAATTTGAAGAAGAAATTTAATTCGAAACAAAATTATTATTATTTTTTTAATTCAAGGTATTACATTATTGATTTTTTTTCTTTTTTTTTATTATTATTATTAGAAGGAATTTTAGATGATATTACACTAATTAATCAATTTGATTATTTTTTCTCTGTTTTATTTCCACTTGTATTTATATTTTATATAATATTATCTAATTTATTTTGGCGCCACACGTAATTTTAAAGTAATTTTTATTATTAATATAAAAATATTTCATAGTTGGAGGTATTAAAGGTCTAAATTTACATTTTGGATGATTTTTTTTCCCTTAATAGATTAATTAAATTAAAATTAATAACATTAAAAGGAATTGAGAAAATTTATTTATAAATCCGGTCATATATTTATCTCCATGATACAAATTTGAATTATTTTATAGTAAAGAATATTAAGAGAATAAATATAGTTCAAAATTAATATAAATTAAGTTAATTTTGAAAGAAAAAAGTTATTATTAAAATTGATTTGTAATTAATTAAACAAAATTTATAATTTAAGTAAGAAGGAGAAGATATAAAATAATATTTTAATATAAGTTAATATTATTTAGTTTATAGCTGATATATTTAAATGTAAAATGTCAAAGAATTATTTTGATAAATTGAATAGTGGAGGATTACATTCAGCAATTCCATTTTCTTCAAATATTGGTATAAATTTGCTTCAAAAAATGGGTTGGACGGAAGGAAAAGGTCTTGGAAAAGAAGAAGTAGGAATGCAAGAATGTATTCAAATAAAAAAAAAGAGTGATAATTTAGGACTTGGTGCAAAAGTTACAAGAGAATCTTCTCAAGATTGGTCAGATTGGTGGAAAGATGCATATAATAATGTTGCAAATAAATTGTCAACAAATATTAATGATTCTAGATATGAAGATTTAAATTCAGACGACCTTTCTACTGATAGTGAGGATGAAAGTCAATCAATTTCTAGCAAAAGTAGTAAATCTTCCAATTCAAAGAAAGATAAAAAAAAAACAAAATCAAAACAAAAGTTTGAATCAAATGTTGAAAATATCACTTGTAAAGACGATATAATTAAAGTTAAAAAGAAAACTGAAAAATCTGATAAGAAAAGTAAAAAATCTGATAAGAATAAATCAAAAGGCAACTCTGTTTAATTCAATTAAAACAATTTTTTAATATATTATTTAGAATTTTAAATTTATGTAATTAAATATTTACTTTATTTTACAAAAGAATACATGAAAAAGAATTTTTTTTGTAATAAATAAAAATTTCTGTTTATATTGAAATATTCATTTTTAAGAATATCATTACTAAATATCACACAAATATATTATAAATGCAGAAACCCCATTTCCCGCCCATTCGTAATTAAATATTAATAATAAATATTTAAAGATTAAATAAAAAGAGAAAAAGAAAAGTGCTGTGAAATAAACATTGAAAAAAAAACTGTATAAAGAAATATATTATATTCTTTATTCTAAAATTATTTATAATATTATTACTAAGATTACTGATATATAATTTAATATTTCAAGTGAAAAAGTGCAATATTATTAATCAATAATGAGAAATAATATTGACTCATTATTTAATGAGGGGAATAATGAAAAATATGATCAAGGAATTAATGAAGATCACAGAGTGAGTATTGGTAGTGGTAAGAGTATTAGGAATAATAATGGGAGTGATTTGGATATAACCAATATAATAGATTATTCAAGCTCACTTAATAATAATAATAATAATAATAATAATAATAGACAATCAGTAAGTAGTATAAATTCAAATTTACCTGAAAACTCAAGTAATAAGGGTTTATTTGATGAATTAGAAGAAGAGTTATATAAAGATTCAATAGATTCAAAATTTGACTCTTTAAAAATTAATAATAAAGAAAGAGTAACTATTAATGAAACGTTAGATGGAGACTTAACTTTAAGTGAAATCAATAACAATAAAAATAGCCATCAAAATAATAACATGTCAGAGAGATTAGATAAGAGTGAAGATCGTAGAACAAGTTTATTATCAAATGATCAAAATAGTTTCACTGATGATTCAATATTTAATGTGAATAATAGTTTTGGATCAAATATGGCAAATTACTCAGCATATGATAGTGTTCATGAAATTAATTTAGGTTCAAATCAGAAAATTGAAAATCATGAAAATGTATTATTAAATAGAATGATAGATAACCAGGGAATATATAATGATATAAATATAATGTGTGAAACATTATCAACAACAATAAAAGATAATTTTCAAATTCACAATAATGAAATAAAAAATTTGACAAATAAAATAAATAGTATTGAAGATAAGCTTAATGAATTAATTTTACTATTCAATACAAAAATGAAATCATTATCTAATGGTAATAATGTCTCCTTTCAATCAAATAATGGTAATCAATATTCTCAATTTAATGATAGGAATAATGTAAATTTAGGTGTTGGTTCAGATTATGTGATTGATAATAATAATAATCGTAATTTTGGTCAAAATATTGGTAATATTAGGCAAAATCAATTATTTTCAAATAATAACAACAATAATATTTTAGGTCAAAATTCTTATTTACAAAAATATGATATAGATAATGATAATATTTTTGGAAATGCAGGATTAAATAATGGAAGTAAGATGAACTCTAATTCAATTAGGGATAGTCAAAAAGAAGCTGAAAAAAGAGCTGAAATTGAAAGACTTAAGAAATTAGAAGCTGAAAGGAAGAAAAGAGAAGAAGCTGAGAGAAAAAGAATCGAGGAGGAAAAAAGAAGACAAAGAGAAGAAGCTGAAAGAAAAATGAAAGCTGATATAAAACGTAAAGAAATTATGGATTCCTTGTTTGCTTGTCAAGTTGGTGATAATGGAAACAATTCAGAAAAGAAACCAAGTCTTTTTGGTGATGAATCATCCAATACTAATTCAAGAAGGAATCTATTTGATGATTAGTTTTTTTAACCAATCTTAATTTTTTTTCAAAAATTTAATCTAAAAAAGAACTTAATACTTTATTGTTAGTTTTAATAATTTTGCTTCATAAATTCTTATCAAATTTATTCATTAATTACTAAAATATAGATTTAATTTTTTTCTTTTTTTTTGTAAAATTATTCTATTTCACACTTGAAATGTTTTTATTTTCTTTAATTTTATTATTTTAATTATCGTTGTTCAATTACTTAATTAGAGCCTTTATTAGTCATTATTATATATTATATAGCTAAATTAAATTATAAAATACATGTAAAAATTTGATAATTACGTGTTTGAGCGGGTTAATATTTGCATGTATATTATTAATAGCAAATTTCAATAATCTCCACGTAATATAAAAATAGGAAATAGAGCGCCCCTCATGATTCAAATAAAAAAAAATTAATACCAAGTTTTTTTTTAATTTAATTAAAAAAAATAATAAATAAATAATAAAAGAAAAAATAAAAGATAGTTTCAAATATTACATACATTCTATGAATTAATGTATACGGGTTGATTACAGAGTAAATTAATTAATTATTAATAAATGAGAAAATCACTAGCATCTTTAGTTGGTAATATTGGTAATAGTATTGGATTGGGGGGAACTCCATCAGTACGAATAAGAGATTTAAATGAAGAAAATAACGAAATAAATGATTTTGAAATAAGCTCAAAAAGAGGAACATATGGTTTAGCATCACCATCAAAAAAAATGCATATATCTCCGTCACGTCCAACAGGGCTTCCTCCGCCATTGCCATACAATAGTATTAATAACAGAGAAAGTGGGAATTCAAGAAACACTGATAATAATTATGCAACAATGATATTATCATCAGTAGAAAATACGAGAATATTGACTCCATTCAATATTAGAAATGGAATTCATTCAATTAAAAGTTATAAAGAAGTTGATGATGATGCTTATGGTGGTGGTAGTATATTTGGAGAAAGTGTTGTAAGGGGAATTAATGATAATTTAGGTAATAATATAGATGGAAGAACTCCGCAAACAACAAAATCACAAGTAAGAATAAAATCATTAGGTATGACACCAAGTCGATTTGAAAGTTCAATAGGTAATTTAAGTAGCAATAATAATAAATTGAATGTTAGTACATCATCAATATTTACTCCATTAAGTACGAAGACAAGATTTCTTCCAATATTACCGACATCTCCACGAAAAGAAATGTATGAGAATTTGAAATCAAATTTATCAACACAGAATGAAAATATGTTACATTCAACTAAACTTAATAATGAAATTAAACTAGATTCATCATTTTCTGAATCTTTAATTTCTTCAACAATGGTTTCTACATCTAACTTGGAAAGTAATAATTATTTATCTGAATCGTCAGAGATATTAAGAAAAAGATTGAATGAGAAGAATCAAGAAATACATTTTTTGAAGAAGACTGTAAAAGATTTAGAAACAAGAATAATAAGTTTAGAGAATAAAGAAAAGATGTTTATTGAAAATGAGGTAAATAATAAGAAGAAAATTGATGAATTATTAATTGAAAAACATGAAAATATGGATAGAATTAATAATTTAAAAAAAGAAATAATTAAACTACAAGAAGATAATAATAATATATTAAAAGAAAATAAATGTATAAATGGTAATTATGAATTAAAATGTTATGAAATAACAAAACTCAATGATGAAATTAATAATTTTCAGAATTCATATAAACATAATTTTACTTCAAAATATTTAACACCATTAAAAAACATACTTTATGATTCAATTTTGGAAATTGAGAGAAAAATAGGTAATGAGACCATAATGAATGTAAAATTTGATAATAGTAATATGGAAATGGATGCTATAATTAAGACATTGCATGAATATATACAAAATTTTAAGAATTTTATTATATTAAAAATTGATCAAGATTATAATATAATTGAAAGTTTACATTCTGAAATTAGCGATGTAAATAAAGATCTGTTGGAATTAAAGAATGAATATATTAATTTAAAGAAATCGTATAATAATATTATAAAAAAGAGGGAATCTTATTCTATAATTAATAATGATGAAAATAATAACAAGAATGAAGATCAAATGATCAAAGACAAAGTAACAACAGAAGATTCTATTAGTATAAATGAAGATGATGAAGAACACATTCCAGAGAAAGATAAAGATAATAATAAAGTTAAAGTTAATACTAATGCTAAAGATAATGATAATGATAATGATAATAATAATAATAATGTTAATGATGATGATGTGAATAATGATGATAATTGTGATCATGATGATGATAAGAAAAATCACTTAGAATCAGTAAACTCAGTATTTGAATCGCAAAATGATCATTTAAATCAAGAAACTTATCTTGATAATACACCAAAAGATGGTGGAAATGGATTAATTGGTTCAAATAAACTTCAGTTTGGTTTAACAAGTTTAGCTAAATCTTTATTAGGCTATACATATTTAGGTAGAAATAGTTTATTGGATAATAGTAATAATAATAATAATAATGATAATCAAGAAAAAGAAGAAATTTCTCGCAAAATAAATAAGAACTCTGGTTTAAAAACAAAAAAAACTATTTCTAAAAAGAAGGATGATATTAAAACCAAAACTAATCAAAGTGATAAATCAAAAAAGAAAGTTTTGAAAAAAATAGATAAAAACAAGAGTCAAGACAATTTAAAGAACACTAGTATTAAAAAAAATCAAAGCACTGAAAAGAAAAAATCTTCTTTAAAATCTAAAAAGTCACTATCCTCATCAGAAACTAATCAGGTTATTGAAGATAATAATAAAGTTGCAAACAAGTCAACAACTGTTAAAGGTAATAAATCTACTAAGGCTGATACTAAAACGAAAACAAAAACTACTGGTACAAAGTCTAAAACCAAGATCTCTGATGAAATTGAAACTAAATCTCAATCAAATACTAAAACTAAGACAAAATCATCAACATCTTCAAAAAATACATTAAAAAATGTCAAATCAGAAGATGATCATAATAATTTAAATAAAGAATTAAAGAAAAGTTCAAAAGGACGACGTGAAAGAACTGAATCAGAAGATAATACAGAACAATCAAAAACTAGATCTACTATAAAGAAGAGAATGAAATTGTAATTATTATCACTATAACCTCATTAATACCATTATTAAACAAATATTATTAAATTATATTGAAATCACTATTTTTTTCTTTTTTTTTTTTGGAAATTAATATAAACCTATTACTTGGAATAACTACATACTATTCTGTTCAGTTCAAGAATTTTATTCTGTAAGTTTTGGAATTTACTAATCACAAATTTATTATATTTCATATAATTATTAAATTCATTATTAAAAGAATTAATTTTATTTTGATCAAATTCATCATAATTCTTACATTTTTCATTATTATTACCAAGTGAACCATCATCATTTCCATTATTTATTGAAGTATTATCCAAATTACTATTAAATGAGTTAAAAATGGCAGAACAAAGTTCTAATTGAACATTTGATAGCATTAATAAAAGCTCTGGAATTATTACATCTTGGTTATATTGAATTCTGTGATTATTTAATTCTTGAATGAATAAATTTTTTATTCTTAAAATTCTTTCATTAATGGAATCGCTTAATTCAAGTGTATTTTTTATCTTTAATTGAATTTCATCCTCTCTTTTTTTAATTTCCTTATTGGTATTTTCAATCTCTTCTTTTAATTCATTTATTAAATTAATTCTGGGCTTAATATTTTCTATCAAATTAATTATTGGCTTTGTTGTGTTATTTAATTTTAAAATAACATTGGAATTATATTCATTCAAGAATTTTAATACATTTAAATAATATTCAGAAATCTCTTTTTCATCTTTTATTGATTTTATTTCATTTCCAAGTAAATTAAATTTATTATGATAATTCTTCATTTCAATTAATAATGATTCTTGAGTATATTCATTTAATTTATTTAATTGATAATCAACTTGTGTAATTTCATTATCAATATTATTATTATCAACATTATTATCATTATCAATATTATCCAAATCTATAAAATCTTTAATATTGAATTCTTTTTTAATGGATTTTGTATTTTGTATTTCATCATTTGAAATTTCTGGTAATTCATCATAATCTGGATTACATAATATATAACATTTGGAATTTCTGTTCTGATTATTATTGGAATTGGAATTGGAGTTATATATAAATTCAATCTCTACTTTATTTCTGTCAATTTTATTATTACTATTGGTTTTATTAATACAATAATTTGAAGTAAAAGTTAAATAAGTATTATTGAAATTAATATTGTAATAATCTTTTATATTATTGAAAGAAATTAACTTGTGTATTTTTAGTTCTGGATTTGAATTAATACATTTTCTTATGATTTCCAAGTTTTCAGATACTGGTAATACTTTATTATCCTCATCTTGATAATTAATATCAGATTCTATTGTTGAATACAAAGTGAATAAATAATGTAACCAATCAATATATATAACAAATAAATTATTTTCTGTTGAAATACCAACAATAAATAATGGTTTATTGTTGTTTATATTAGTAGTATCGGTACCAATAGTATTATAAAAATGTACTCCATCATAAAATCTTAATTTTGAGATAATTTTCCTTATTAATTCTTCTTCCTCCTCTTCTTCCTTTTCCTTTTCTTCTTCGTCTTTATTTTCTTCTTTGTCTTTATCTTTGTATTTGTCTAGATCATAAATACTAGTATTATCATTATTATATTTACTATTTGATATTTCAAAATCTAAAGGTATTTTAGATTTCTGAATACATTGAAGTGTGAAATTAAATTCATCTTGAATATCTTCTAATTGAAAATCATCTATTTGATTATTCATTATAAAAATATTCTTTTTACATGGATTTAAATTATGATCAGAATTATCTTGAAATTTTGGTAATGATAAATAACTTGCAATAAAGACACCAATTTCTAAATTTGATCCTAAAATAATAAATACTGATAATGGATAATTTGTTATAGAAATGAATTTTAATGATTTAATATTATTAAATTCATGATTTTCTAATTTCCATGAAATAAAAAGTTGAATTGGAATAGGTTTTAATATTGATGATATTATTTGAAAATTTTCTTTAGATATATTAACTTGTAATATTTCTTCAATAATATTCCCAGATTCATCAATAGGATTTCTTAAATCTCCAAGAATAATATTTAAAGTATTATGAAGATTTTCATCATAATAAAAATCTGTTTGATCAATAATTTCATCTTTTGAATTTAATAAAAATTCTTGTTCAAGTAAATTTGTATATAATAATTGATATGCAAAATAAGGTAATTTCATTCTATTCATAATTACTGGACATATAGAAAAGATTGTGTTATCTTCAAATAATATGTAAATTGTTAATATATTCCAAATATCTGGTCCTCTTCCAAATACAAAATCAACAGGAATTTTATGATTATCATGATGATGATTATTATTATTATTTGTATTGAAATAATTAATAATAAAATTATTTTCAATATTATTAAAAGTTTGAGAATTAATTTCTTTATTAGAATTAATAATAGAAATTAAATCTAAAACAATTAATTTTGATGTGGATTTATTATCATTATGATTGGATTTTATTAATATAAATATAATATAATCATCTAAATGATACCATAATGATTTAATAATATTTGATTTATTATTATTATTTAAATGAAAAATTCGATCATGTTCATCTTTTATTTTTAAAGTATTAAATACCATAATACCAGTAACTAAAGGTATATTATATACATATAGGTTATTATCTTCTTGTTTTGAAGAAGATTCATTGGTTACCTGTGATTTATTATTTTGATGATTCATTAATTTATTAAATATTGGATGATTTGTAGAATAATTATCAGAATAGAATTCTTTATTATATTTATTATCTTCATTAAAATGATGATAATTATTAATATCATAATCTTCTTCAAAAAGTCCATATGAATGAGAGGGTCTTTTAAACTTTATGAGATGTTGTCCTTTAGTATTAGTATTAGTTAGTGAAGAATTTAAGTTAATTACTGATTTAGAATTGTAATTGGAATTGGAAGTTGAAGAAGAAGAAGAGGAGGATGATGATGAGGAGGAAGACGAAGAGGAAGACGAAGAGGAAGACGATGATGAGGAAGAAGATCCAGAATTAAATATATTATTGATTCTTTGAAATTCTCCAATATTCCTATCCCAAGGTATCTCAGCTACCACACAACAACTTTCTGATGTTAATAATATAAGATCTCCTTTATTATTATTAACAGAGATATCAAAAAAAATATTTGATTTTGAAGGTACTAATTCATCAATATAAATATCAAAAACTAAATCAATTTGTTGTTCATCTTCTGAAACATATTTACTTGCATGAATCCTAACTATTATTCCCAATTTTGAATACTTAATTAATGGAATCTGGCTTATTATTCTACAACATATTTTTTCCACCATTATTTTTTTTAATTTATTAAAAAAAAAAATTAAGGGTATCCGATACCTCTTTTTTTTTATTTAAAAAAAAACTAGGAAAAAAAATCATATTCGTTACCACCCCACCGCCCATCTATGAAAATGAAAAAAAAAAATTAAAACTAAAGTAAATCAATTAATATAAAAGTATGTGAAATTAAAATGAATTTTAAAAAAGAAAAGAATCAAAATTTATTTGATAAAGAAAGTTATGAAATACCAAATATACTTTTTAACAAAGAATATAAAAATGACTATAGGTAAGCAACAATATATTTGCACTAGGTAATTACTATTATTATTATTATTATTAATTATATTACAACAAAGATACTTTGAAAAGTATAGTTTAATGGAATTATTACTGAATTCAATAAATTATAAAATTGTAATAATTACACTTATTAATGGATCTACTATTCAAGGTACCTTGGAATATAGAAAAATATTTCTTAGTAAAGCACAATATAAAAGTATTAAAAATAAAAGATTAAAAATGATTCAATTAAAAAATATTGTAATTATTCAAGAATCAAATAAATCCCCCAATTTCAATGCCAATTATAATAATATTAATACTTTATTTATACCAATAAAATCCATTCATTCATTAACTTGTCCTGAAGTTGAAAATCCATCAAAACATATTAGAATGTATCTTAAATCTTCTATTTTATTAAATATGAAGAATTAAGTTAAATATAATCTAATTATTTATAAAATACAATAATGATTATCCATTGTTTCATATATGACAGCATATTTTGATTCTAAATCTGATATTGTTGATAATATTGTACTTGGTTCATAATATGGTCTGAGTATTTTTATTATATGATCTTTATTAATACCTAGCGATTTCTTTTCTTCTGATTTTAAATTCATTATTTCATATGATAAAGTTTTATATACAATTTGATGTGTTTTATTAGTAATATCATCTGGTACATTAATATCTTTTATTAAATCTAAATTAAAATCTTCATTCATTAATTCATTTGTATTACTATTATTAGTAGAAATTGTATAAGGAGATAAATATGTATTATTTTCTTCTTTAATATTTAATTCATTCTCCATTATTTCTTGCTCAAATTGATTAGTTACATAAGCTACTTCTATTGAATGATAATATGCATATTCACCCATTTCTTCAATTTTTAATACTGTATAACAACTAATATAAGTTGAAATATCTCCTTTACCTGGTACTACTTGACCAACTAATCTAACAATTGTTCCTTCTCTTAAATTATCTAAATAACTATTTATTTCATCCCCTAATGTCTCTGAATCTATATCAAATCTTGCATCTATTCCACCAGTACCATCAGATACTCTAAATATCATTCTTGAAGCTAATATTTCTCTATGTGTTATCCAACCAACTAATGTAACTGAGCTTATTCTTCTTTCAAACATCTTAAAAACTGATGGACTTGATTCTAAACTTTTTAATATCATTGATATATTTACAGGTAAACACATTCTTTGTATTCTATTCATATTTTCATTTCTATTATTACTATTAATTGTTGTATTATTTGTTGTTATTGATACTCTTCTGGATGGTGTTACTAAACTATTATTATTATTATTCCAACGATTTTCTATGCCATCACTATTTGTATTATTAAAATAATTAAATGTATTATTTGATTCACTTTTAGATATACTACTACTTCTTGTACTTGAATTACATTCATTTCTTGTTGAAAATGGAGATTCTCCAAAACTACCACTACTGAAAAACATTGTTACTTTAACTTTTTATCTAATAGATTATATAATATTTAATAAAACAGTTATATTATTTTTAAAAAAAAAAAAAAGTTTTTTTTTCTATTGTTTTATTCTCTTAATTTTAAATCTCTTGAAATTTTCAGTACCTAAAATTCCCCACATTTGTCAATTTTTTTCATTTTAAATTAAAAAAAAAAATCGAGAAAAATATCTATTTAAATAATAAATTATTGAATTAATTATTTTTGATCTGCAAAATAAACCCATAAACAAAATTTAAAAAAAAATAATCTAAATACTTATCTAATTTATTTATATATATTTGATTTTTTTGAAAAAAAAACCCTATTTTATTTATTATTCCCTTTCATGCACACATACATACACACACATACATAAGTACTATTTCTTTCTTTTTATTTCCTTTTTTCTCGTTTTTCCTTTCCTTACTTTCTACCTTATTTATTTACCTTCTTCTTCTCCTCTCTTTCCATCCCCTCATTCGATTACTTTATTGTTAACTCTTTTTAATTGAATCAATATATTACGTGTCAAAAATTGGCGCCTATTTTTTTTTAAATGATAATAAATGTATTTAAGTAATTCATATTAGTATGATTTGTTTTTAATTGTTATTTATAGAAAAAAAAAACTGGACAATAAATTATTTCTATAAAATTCAGATACTAAACGAAAACAAATTAGAATGAAAGATAGTAATTAACATTAATTTAGATAAATTTTGAAAACTAGATTTATTTGTGAAAGTAAATTTGAACCTCTTCTTTTAAAAAAAAGAACAAAAATAACAAGCTATTTAGTAGAAGTAGTATAAATAGATGTTTTAAAATTATAGATTAATATAGAAATAAATAAAGCCGTAAATTGCTCTTATTTAGCTTCAAGATAATGCATTATACAGACAAACAATGAATATAATTTGAATTAACAATTAATTAATGCTAATAAAAATATATATATTTTTAATGGGCTTTCTTATTCAGTCAAAGTTTCTAATACACTGATTCCATGTTCATTTAATATTGTAACGACTTGCTCTAATGTTGGTGGTGTGGCATAACCAGAACTATTATTCTGAATTGCTGAGTAAACTAAATCTTTACCTAAATAAATTTCAAATGCATTTGAATTAGTAAATAAACCTCTTAAAATATTTCCTCCAAAAAATATCAACATCATTAAATGAGTTCTTGGGCCACCCTGTGGTTGACCCTGTTGATCTGTTGGAGTAAATAATGATGGGAATAAAAATGCACTTAATCCCAAACCAACTTGGCTTGCTGTTATTGCATAACTCAATCCTTGATATAATGGTGATGGTTTATATTTAACTGCTATTAATTGAAAATCTGGATCAGTTACTCTTGAACTTAAATAACTTTGTACTTGTTGATATAAATTACGTGTACCACATGTGTCACAATATTGAATTGTCATAGTTTTTGGGCCTACATCATCAGGTATTTCATTCTGAGGGGTTATTAATTTTTCTAAAAGTCCATATTCACTAATATTTAAGTAATTAAATTTAACTAATCCAACCCCTATTGCGATTAACGATATAATAATTGCCGAAAATATTGTAGAAACCTTCTTCATTGTTCACGTTTTGATATTTCTAAAATTAGTTAATTTTATTTTTCTTTATTAAAAAAAATATATATATATAAACCCTTTTAATTTTATCACCAGTTATTTTACAATTTTTTTTTATTTTAATTATATTTTTGCTTATACTCGAATTACAATTACAGTACCTAATTATTAATATCACTATATTAATTTCATATTCCCTCTCTTTTTACCGCCTCTTTTTTGGCATGACATTTTCTCTTAAAAATTATTTAACACGTTTGGCGGCAAATTCGAATTCTTCATTTAATTAATTTTTGTTAAAATAAATAAGTAAAATTGTAATTAAATTAGCAATTAATGAAAAGAAAAACTAGTAAATTAATAATTCAAAATTTAGTAATATTTAGATCTTTATATTTATATTATTTTTAACACATAATAAATCGCTAAATTACTATTTTCTACGATTAATTTTAATCATATAATTATTCTATTCTGAAATAGGTGAAATAGTTTGTAAATTAGATCCTGGAAATCTATACATTTGCCACATAAATTTATCAATCCAAAAATATCCAATAGCTAAAGGACAATATAGTGGAATACTTGTTGAAATTTCATACTTATCTCTCAAAGAGTGATCTTCTGTTGAAATATTGTTATTCAATTTTACTCTAAATGATTTATTTGATGATGACATATTATTCTTAAAAATACGACTAAATAAATCTGAATTACTTATAAATAATGGTATATCCTCAATTCTAAACATTGCTAATCTCCATAACAATGGTATTGAATGCGTATCTAACCATATTCCTGAATATGAAAATAATTCTTTTGCTTCTTCCAATATATCATCATTACTATATTTTAAATATTCATCCATAAATAACGATAATCTATCCTTTAATATTCCATTCACTCCATTTTCTAAGTAAAAATTCAAATCTTTACTTGAAACTAAATTTGATATTATATCACGTATTGATTCTACACTTTCTTTATTCCAATCTTTTGTATATTTATTTATACCATGCATTAATAATAAAGAAATTTGATTAAAATGTATTGATATCTTTTCTATATTTATTGGTTTAATAAAGTTATTTGTTAAAAATAAATCAATCGTACATCCAATATTTTGCTTTCTACTACATTTTATTTCATTCCTTAACTTTTTATGACAATCACCTATTCTTGATCCTATTTTACATTCATTTGGAAATTTACTATTCAAATATTTCCATTCTTTTGTTAATTCAAATTTACACTTATAATTTTTTGAATCTAATTTTACCTTTTCCAATAATGGATAAAAATTCAAACAATGATTATCTATTCCTATATTACCTTTATTCTTTGATTCCATATGTTCACATCCAAATCTTAAATTATATAATAAATTAAAATATTTATCCCTCATATATAATAATTCATTCTTCTTTATTCCATCTGTTACTATTATTGGATCAAAAGATATCTGGCATTCCATTGTTTGACTTTTAAAACTATATTTTGATAATTCTCCATCAATTATTGCTTTATCATTTAATATTATACCAGAACATGTACTATTTGAAAATACTCTCTGTTGAACTGAACCTGATAATTCAAATCCATTTCTTTCATAATATGTTAATCCATTCTCTAATGTTTGACTATATTTATATAACATCTCTGTATAAATATTAAATGAATCATCACTTAACCATTGTAATTTAAATCCATTCAAAATACAAAATCCTAATGATATCTTTAATAAATGATTTCCTTTCACTGGTGTTAATGTTTTCATTGACTCATTCCCTAAATAACCTATTCCACATCTATGTGGATATGATGTTTCAAATTCTATACCAATCATTCTATTTCTGTTTAACTTCTTTAAATATGGTTCATTCATATCATCTTTGCTAGCTATTCCATATTTACTATGTACGTTCATTTCTTTATTATTATCCTTAATATAGTAATTATTATAAGTTGAAAAATCAAATCCTTTATAATAAAAATTTGATGATAAAAATATTACTTCACATAAATATTGTCCCATCCAAGAATATTCTCCACCTTTATATGGCCAAGAGCCAATACCACATTTAAATTCAAGGCTTTTCTTTGTTGAGTCTCTAAATGGTACATTTCTTACAATAAACGAAATCCATTTTGATCGATTTTTTTTACTAAAATAATTACTATTAAAGAATTTTTTTCTATTAATAGAATTTTCTTTTTCATCTCCTGGATCATTCTTAGTATATATTTCTAACAATTCATTATATTCAAAAATTTCGGGTAATGATATTTCTTCATTAACTTCATTATCAATATCTACTTCAATTTCTGGATCTATTTCATCAAAATATGTTGGTAATGGATTTGTTAACCATGATTTTAACTTTTTGTTATTACTATTTTCATTCTTAAGTTGATGTTGATTTTCCTTCAATTGATCATCATTTTTTATTTCTTTATTATATAATTTTAATGAGTATTTATTTGCAATCCATGTAATAAAAGCAGAATCTGAAGATATCGCACAATAACTTGTAGAAAATAAATTCCAGAATTTATCAATTAATATTGGATTTATTGATAAAATACCAAATTGAAATATATCCATTTCTAATGAACAAGTATCTAAATTATCATTAATAAGATTATTCTTTAATACTGATATAATATCCAAATTCTTATCGTCAACTAAAGGTTGTACATTAAATAATCGAGTTAATAATGAATTTATTGGATCATATTTATCATAATCATTATTTGAATAATTCAAAAATATCTTTTCAATATTAAATAGAGAAGAGATATGCCATATTTCACTACCCCAAGTAATCCAAGTTTCATATATTAAATTAATTAACAAATGACCTAGAACAAAATTAATTGATTTATCTCTAATTCTAGATCTGATTAATCTAAGACATTCTCTTATATTTCCATAATATGAGCAATGATTTTTATCATTATTAAATTGATCAGATAACATTGAAAATGAATTCATGACTTCAAAAACAGTTTCAAATTGTAAATTAGATGGATACCTTTTAAAAGAAATATTTGTGGAATCAAAAACTTTGAATGAATCTCTAAATCTTGGAATCGAATTCTTTCTTCCAACTGAACAACCCCTAAATTCATTATGATAATCAGAAAAAGTTAATTTTCTCCATCTAAATGCAATATCTTTGAGTTTATCATAAACATATTTTTCTCTTTTAATTGAATGAAATTTAGATCCCAATATTGATAAAATACTATTTTCTTGATTAATTCTAGAATAGCCAGGTGTAATAGAAAGTTGCCATCTTCCAGCAACTGAATAGTAATTATTTTTAATAGATCTATCCAATGCAGTAATTGATTTTGTATAGGGAACATTTGATTTGATAAATACTCTTGGATAAGGTTTATTTGCTATATAAGAAAATCTTAAGAATGGTTCAAACATAAAATGATATTTATTTTCATAATAATCATCTTCATCATCATTATCATCTTCATAAAGTTTATCTTGTTTTTTAACATCTTGATTATCAAAATCATTATTAACTTCTGACGATTCCCATTCAAAAAGATCTTTCTCATTAAAGTATTTACTTGCTTTATCAAATTCTTCAATTTGATTGTAACCAGGATAAAAATAAAACTCATCTTGAAAAATATCTCCTTCTAAAATTTCTGTAACTGGAGAAGGATGTTGAAAGAATATATTTTTACGTTTTCCTAAATAATGACAGAATGAAGTTCCAAGTTCAATTAAAGAATAATGTTCAGTATCTAATTTTGGGAAAAATACCAAGTTATTCTTAAATCCGATCATAGTCACTTTACAAAATTCTTCTTGATCATCTGTATTAATACTTGATATAACTTGTAATTTTAATGATTGCTCAATATAATCTTTTTTAAATGACTGAATTAATTTAGGATCAATCTTAAGTTTTTTTAAGTCTTCGTCATATTCAAAATCAAAATTTGAATTAATAAGATTATTTTCTGAAGTACAATTGAGTCCTCTTAATTGGCTACCATTTAAATCTGGTACTCCTTCACTTTCAATCATCATACATTTACATAGCAAGTTAATATAACCTTCATGAACCAATGGTACATGTTGAATAAGAAATTCTAACTTATTGTTTGGGTCATCACAAACATTATTAATTTTATAAGTATCAATTTGAGGTTCTTTATTTGTATTAGTTTTTAAATGTTCTCCAAACCTCGAGGTTAATTCTTGATACATTAATGGAATAGGTTCGCATTTTGTATTTTTTAAGATGTAAAAGAATGAGATAATAAAGTAACCTTTAATAATATTCAAAAGATTCATGTTTTTATCTTTATTATTATGACCTTTATATTCTGTTTTCTCTATTCTTCTTCTCTTGATACTTCACTTTTAGATCTTAAATATAGATGTATATAGCATTAATGTTACACAAGTTTAACTTAAAGTTTGAAACCAATATGAAATATTCAATTAATAGATTTTATTATGTATAACTTTTACAAATATTTAATTATTGTTTTAATTCAAGTATATCTATTCAATATATATTTATTGAATAATTTTTAAGTTGTTTGATGAGGGAAACCATCAATAATTGAATTCAATAAATTTTGTGGCAATGAATAATGAATTCATTAGATTAAAGGTAAGCTTTTAAAATCTTGTAAACTCGTTTATACCAAATTTAACATATGAATAATACTTAATAAGTTTGAAAAAATAAGATTTCTTGTTTTCTTTTCGAATTAGTACGAATTAAAAGCCTCATTAATTATATTACGAATTAGCGCTGAATTATATTGTGTAAATTTGAGCGCCAACAACATATTTTGATTATTGCATGTATTTTTGCGGCGCCAACTCTTTGAATTTATACTAATTGGAAAATTTTGAGAGATAATAATGAAGGTTTCAGCGGTAAAATGTCAAATTTTGAATTGGATAAGAATAAAATTAGTAGACAAAGGAGAAAATATATTAATTAAATTTCGGTTAAATCAATATTTCTTTTGTTTAAAGTTTATTTCTAGATTTATTTTGTATTTAACTGTTTAAAAATATAAAATAAAAATTTTATTTGAGAGAATATTTAATTCAAATTTATACGATTTCTGTTCAAGTTGTCGATATACGTTTTTATTATTTTTTATTAATTTTTTAAATTTTAAATCAAATAAAAATGACAAATTCAAATAACGAGAATAATAATAAAAGTAAAACAGAGGAAATTGAAGAAAAAACAATTCAAACAACAAATAACACAAGAACTGCTGATATATGGAACTTGTACGGTATGATTGATGCTGATCCTCTTTCCTCAACAGAGTCTGATGATATTAATTATGTAAGTATGGTAGCAATTGGAGCAGCAACTTCAGCTGCATTATGGAAAGCTTATTTCTATAGACCAGAAGAAATGGATGACTTTACTACTTATTCAATGTATATTGTTACTGTTTTAACTATTGTTGGTGCATTNTATGTTATTTCATCAATAAGAAAAAGAGAAAAAGAGGAACAGCTAAGATCTTCAGAAGCAAATCAAACATCAAGTTCTGATAAAAATTCTAGTGATTCTGAGAAAAGTAAGGAAACAACTGTAAATAATGAAGACAGTAAAATATCTTCAAACAATATTAGACGAAGAAAGAACAGAGCCGATTAACTATTATTTCTTTTTTCCTCATTCATTTATATCTTCATGACAAATTAATTATCACTTAAACTTTAAATTGAATATCTATTTATTAACTAGTTACTAATTTAACTTTATTATTTATTTTTCTATTCTCTCTCGTTCATTTATATTTATTTTAAGTGGACAAACATAATTTTTCACACTAATTTCCCGCCCAACTTTAGTGCAAATACCTTCTCAAATATGACGTTAGAAAATTATTCCTTTATAAATACAAATTTGAATATAATGAAACAGTCACAAAATCGAGTTATAATTCGACCATTTGTTGAAAAAAAGAATTGTAAATACATTATAATCATTCTTTTTAATAGGTTTTATCATTATAATTGACAGAGTTGGAGAGAAATCTACAAAATAAAAGAAATTTAATGTATGTTTTCTTTTTTTTTTTTTAAATAAAAATTTTCAATATATATACTATATAAAATTCATTTTTAACCCTGTTTAAAATGAAAATGTTGAATATCATTCTTTCTTTGATCTATTCCATCTAATGTTGATGCCATAATCTTCTGCTTTCTACATAAAGTTCCCCACATCTTATCATCCAAAGTTTCCTCAGCAATAAGATAATGTATATTAATGCATGAATATTGAGTACCTATTCTATGACATCTATCTTCAGCCTGTAACATTGTACCTGGTACCCAATATAATTCAGCAAATATTACAGTACCGGCACTTGTCAAATTCAAACCTTGGCCACAAGCTGTAATTGAAAGCAAAGCAACTTTACAATTTTCATTATTTTGAAATTCCTTCACATACTCTTCCCTCTTATTTCCTGGAGTTTTACCATCTATTCTAATAAATAAAAATGGCCCGCCTGAATTGCATGCTGTTTTTCTTTTTTTTAATAATACTGATTCAATAGCATCAAGCATTACGTGGTGATGGCCAAATATTACGTATTTTTCATCGTTATATTCTAATAAATATTCAATATATTCTTGCACAGGGTTAATCTTAATTTCACAAGTAAGTTTGTGAAGATTGCACATTGATGAAGATGAATCATCTTCATCAAAATTTGACAGCTCTACTTGACAATTAGGATCTGCAAGAAGCTCCTTAATCATTTTAATTCCAACTTTATCTTTAATTTCTAATGGAATTTTGCTTCTTTGTTTCGGAGGAAGTTCATGTAAAACCTGTTTTTTTAAACGTCTTATCATTACTGATTCTCTTATGAACAAATGTAACTCCTCCGTATTTCTGCTACCATAGAATTCTTTCCTATGGCTAAATTTATTTATTCTAGTATCGCTATACCTTTGAGCAAAATCTAAATAACTTGGAAATTTTGGAGAAACCACATGTGGCTGTTTTTGAATTTCTTGATTATTTTTAATCAATCTTTTTCCATTAAAAGCTTTAAGTAAACTTATATTATCCGAATTTTCTGAATCTATATCTGAATTTGAATCCAAATCATTATCTGAAGCTAATTTTTTTATTCTTGATTTTCTTTTCTTTCTTGTACCTAATTCTTCCTTATTACTTTTTGCTTTATTCTTCTTTTCCGAGTAAAATTGAGGATTTGGTTTTACTATTGCATTTATTTGTTCATATAACTCTGTTGGATTATTTAAAGCTGGAGTTCCGCTCAGTAGAATTGCTCTTCTTGCTTTATGAAGTAAAGGAACAATCATTTGTGTTCTTTTTGCTGTTGAATTCTTGAGAAAATGAGATTCATCTGCTATTACTACCTGGAAATCACTACCAAAAAAAGATCTAAAGTGTTCATTTCGAGTTATTAAATCATAAGAAATTATTATTATATTTGATTTCCTACTGTACGTATCATTACTTGTACGAATTAATGTTATATTTGATTTATTAATTTCTGGTGATAACCAATCTAATGCTTGTTGATACCATTGAAACCTAATTGAAGATGGGCATATTACTAATACTGGCCACTCTTGTCTAAAATATGTTATTATTGACAAAGCTTGTAAAGTTTTTCCCAAACCCATTTCATCTCCTATTAATACTCTTCCATGCTTTTTTAAACCCACAAGAATTCCAACCTTTTGAAATGGTCTTAATGAACTATATAATCCTGGATAATTACATTTTAAATGATTTAATGAATTATAACAAATACTATCATAAATGCAGCCTTTACATAAATTACAGTCTGGTAAATCTACTGTATCTGGATTGTATTTAGGAGTTAAATTTGATATTCTTTCAAAATCTCCATCAAAATCTTCAATCTCATATTTTTTAAAATCTGGAAATCTATCCAATATAAAATCAGGTATTGGAATTATTGGACATTCAAATCTATCTGAAATATTCTTAATTAGCTTTTCATAATATATACCTGGAAATGTAAATGTACTAGAATAAGGCTTTAAATCTATTCCTTGCAATCCTGTATGCAAAGTTCTCATCTTCTTTGATGTAATATTCTCTTTTGACTTATACTCTTTTAAATAATCCCCAAGTATTTTTGGAAGAGACAATTGAGATTTATTATTCTTTTCAGATGATATTCTAAACATAGTAGGACTTACTAATGAAAATACAATACCACAATCTAATTTCATTTTACAAGATAATATAGTATTCAAACCATTTGCTATAACTGTAGTATTTTTAACCAGAAATTCAAGCTCTTTTTCACATTTTTGTAAAATATCCTCTAATTCATCATGGTTCTCTAATATTGCACTATCTAATCCACTATCTTTTTTTTGAATTACTTCAGATTTTGATTGAATTGTCCCTAAGCCATTCCCAATATGCCCAAATTTCCGCTCATCCCTTTTCATAATATCCATTTTCAAATTCTTTACAACTGCCACACATTCTCCAGATAAACTTTGGTTCTTAAAATTACCATTTTCACTCTTACAGTCAATTACTAAGTTTGGTACTCCCTCTTTACTTAACTCCAAATACGAACAACTATTCCCTATTTTTGATTTATTAATAATAGTACACTCACCAGAATTATCCTTATCTAAAAATCCATACTCATTCTTTGTATTTCCATTTGATATCTTATTTCTTAAATATTTTGAAAATGCTTCCAAAGTTCTATTTGTTGGAGACTCTAAACTAAGAACCCAGTTTGAATATCCAGGGTCATTCTTTTCTATATATTCAAATGTCCTACCTTTATATTTTCCCACATCTAATACATTCATATTACGTCCACCTATAATATACCAGAAACTATATTAATAGTAAAACATCCAAAAATTAAAGAATTTCTTCGGTTTAAAACTCAACTCAATTAATCTAATCTACTATACTCACTTTAAGTAACACCTCCAATTCTGCACTTTTTAAATTTAATTAATTTTTTTTCTTGTACTTTTAAATTTAATCAACTTGAGTAAATAGTTATAATAATATCACAATCAACTCCTTACAATACATCAATCCTGCTGAAATAACAATTGCCTTATTTAATATATTTGCTACCAATAATTTTCTTTTTTTCTTCCTCAATTTCTCTTGTTTATTCTTTAACCTTACTTTATTCAATTCACTAACTTCTTCATGTTCTGGCGGTAAACTTTGCCGCTTGCCATTAAGCATGTAATTATTTATATTGATCGCATGTAAGTTAAATATAATTCATT
Organism: Cryptosporidium parvum Iowa II; assembly: GCF_000165345.1. Classification (NCBI taxonomy): domain Eukaryota; phylum Apicomplexa; class Conoidasida; order Eucoccidiorida; family Cryptosporidiidae; genus Cryptosporidium; species Cryptosporidium parvum. Next base: position 46,013 of record NC_006984.1, on the reverse strand, counting down.
TAAAAATAAAAGGGAATTTTAAAAAAAAGTTAAAAAAAAATTAAGACTACAAATTATTATATAAATTGTCGAATTTCATGGAAATCTATGATCTATCTCTTCAACCTATACATGAAATAAACTCTACATCCTAAGAATTTTTGATTTTTTTAAAATTATAACTCAAATTAGAATATTATTTACTAAAGAATCATCCATTTCACAAATAATACCCAATAATTCAATGTCACTCTTTCTATGAGTCTTATCTTTGATGAAACTGAATTAATTGAAAGATTGAGATCTTTTCAGAAAAGTTGTATAGAAAATAGAAAATGTGCTAATTGTAATGAAATTGGACCCAATTATGTATGTATTAATTTTGGAACATTTGTATGCTCAGTATGCTCTGGTATTCAGTAAGTCATTTTTTTCTATATTCTTTAAATTTTGCTCTTAATTGCTACTAACTTCTTATTTAGCCGGGAGTTTAATCATAAAGTTAAAGGAATATCCCTATCTAAATGGAAATTTGATGAAATAAGACTTATATGTAGTCTTGGAAACAAAGTAAGCTTACGTACTTCTTAAATTAACTATTAATTATTAACTCACTAAACTTCAACTTATATAGAAAGATTTCTTAACATTTCTTGGAAATAGAGATTTTAATTCTCTAGGACCTCCACCAAATTCTAATAATCATTTAATCCTCAAAGAATTTATTAGAAACAAATACATTAATCGTATTTGGATTAATCAATCTCTATATAATCTTTACTATTTAAATTTATCATCAATCCAAGACTCACTTCCTAAATCCCAAACCAATAACTCTAAAAATCCATACAAAACATTTCAACCAAATAATATTACCGAATATGAACATAAAAATTACGACAATTCTAATTTAAATGCTAAAAAAAACTTCATTGATAGAAACCCTTTTTCATTCATTAACTAGTGTATAAATAATTTATTTAATCTCTAATCAAATGCTACTATTTAAATAGTTTTATTAATAATGATAATATTGTTATTATTACTACTGCTGTAATTAACCAAGTCATCAACTTTGCTCCCCATTTCACATTTGAAGTAGCTGAAAAGAATCCTTTACCAAATGCACTTGTTGTTATATAATTTCTATGATCTGTTACATCTGGTAAATATGGATCTTTATTTGGCTCCTCTCTACCTATTCCAACTGGTGATGATTCTGCTAATGATAAAGGTAATATTGATATCTCAATTTCCATCTCTCCTCTCTTTTCATTTGGTCTAGCTGGATGACACATATTTATTAAAGTTCTACTAATATTTACTTTACTATTCAATTTTCTTGATCTCATTAAATAACTTGATAAATCAAATGAACATTCTGATATTGCATCTCCAAATACTAATAATCCTCTATTCCATACTTGTAAACGTAATATTGGAAAATGGCATGGTACTGGTATATTAAATACAAATCTCCAATTAAATATTGCTGTACCATCACTACTATTCCAATGTGTATCTGTATCTTGCTCTAATATTGTATTATTATTTGGTGACATTAATCCTTTTACCATTAACGATATTGATGGTTCACCAAATGCTAATATACCTGTATTATTGACTAATTTTGAAATAGGTATATTTTTTAACCTATATATTACAACCCTAACTTGACATGTTTCCACTGTTGGAGGATTTAATGGATATATTGGTCTTATTATTGCTATTTCTGGTGGTAATACCTGAATCCAACATCTCAAACTCCCTACTGAATTTTGTATTAAATTATTTCCACAATTTGAATCATTTGCAAAAACACCATATAATTGTCTTATTTCAATTGGTTGTAATGATTCTGAATTTAATATTAATTTTTGATATATTGGATGAAAGAAGCGATCTTCTATATCTATATATGTTCTACCATATAATGTTGTTATATTATTATTTTTATTCTTATGAAATACTGTTATTGTTAATAAAGCATTTAATGGTAAAATTGCATCTAACTCATAAGATTTATAGAAATCTGGTGAAAAACCTTTTGATATACTTTCTGAATCATTAATTTCAAACATTCCTTTTGATATTAGCATATCTCCTCCTCCATCACCAAATCCATCTAAAGCATTATTAACTGTATTTGAACCTGTTTTTACATTAATAAACCAATTAGCTTCATTACTACCACCAGAATTTCCACCTAATGAAATTAATGCATTTCTAGAGTATTGTTTTGGTGGAACAAATCCATGTCCTGTTAATATATATACACGTACTTTAAAACGTGGAATTTCTAATATTTGATGTTTTAATCTTTCCAACATTGGATCATAAATATAACTATCATTACTCATTACTGAACTTATTGAACTATTATCATTATTCATTATATAATAATTATTTTCATTTCCATTATTTATATTATAAATATTATTATCATCATTAATACTATTATTTCTACTTTTATATGTAACAACACTATCCCCTTCATCAAAAGATGATAATGAAAATCTTCTATTATGTAATTTAGTCAAAAAAGAAGGAGATGATGATGATGATGATGATGATGACATTGAAATTGATGATAGTCTTGAAGAATTATTATCTATATATTGTGAATCAGTTTTTAATAATGATATTATATTCTTATTTCCTCCTAATTCTATCTGTTTCTGTTGATATTGTTGTATACTTGTTCTTCTTTCATTATATTCTTTTAATTCCCTTGAAGATAATGGTAATAACTTTGGTATTGGTGTTTGAATATTTACTTTATCATTTTCAGAATTATTTTTAATATTTCTATTATTATTATTATTATTATCATCTTCAACTTCATTATTTGATTTTTTACTATTTTTATTTTTTAAAGAAAACTTTGATAATATTTTACAATATACTTTAATAAATCCAACAACTTCTGCTTCACCTGTTCTATTTGCTGATATAATTGGAACAGAATCATAAGGTAGCTCATCCATATCTAATTCTGTTTCATAATCATGATTCAATTCATCTTGATAATCATTTTCATCATCATCAAGTTCATATAATAATCCATCATTCATATTATTATTATTATTATCAAAAAAATCCATATTCTCTTCTATATCTGCCATCATATTATAATTACTTGAACTCTTTCTTAATCCATAAGAAAAAAATAAATCCAATTGTTCTTTATTTGTACCATACAATCTTTTTGTATTAGAATAATCATATAATTGAGACTTTACACCCCAATTAATACTTTTTGCCATATTTAAATATGGATTAATATTCTCTAAATCTTCATAATCTTTAATATTCTTTTGATTGTTTTTCAAAGGTTTAATATAAGCCTCCATTGATGAAATACAAGAATTTAATGCTTCTAAATCATGTATTGGAATATTTAATGTTGGATCATTAATAAATGATTCATCCTCTCCAATATGAAGACAATTTGATAATATTTCAGCAGTATTCATCAAATCAAAAGGTTTTAATTCTTTTAATTGATTTAAATTATTAATGTTAATATTATTATTTTGACTTGATTCACTTTTATTTATATTATCATTACCAAATAATAAATCCTGTAATACATTAGGTATACCTAAATCAAATTTATTATTTTCTGAAACTAATAAACCATTTTTATTATTAGTAAATTGACCAGTATCTGCTAATACTGATGATGATTGATCATAAAATACATCAAAAAAATCATCAAATTGATCATCATATTTTTTTTCATTATTATTTTGTTGAAGATTACGATTATTTAATTCTTCTGGAGTACAATATAATTCATCATCATTATCATTAACTCCTCCACCATTTCTTTGTATTCCTTTATTAGAATTAATTTCATTAAAATCACCCATTTCTTTACGTAAATTATCAAAATCAAAACTATCATCATTTATTGAAACATTTTCAATAATTTCACCACTAGGTAGTGATATTAATGATGATCTTGAAGAAGATTTTATAATTGATGATGCTGAATTAGCACCTCTAATACTTATTTTTGGAGATAATATTTCTCTAGGCTTATTTTTCCATAATTTCCATGGTCCTCTATAATATTTACTTAAAAATTTTCGACCACTACTTAACCATTTCTTATTTACTAATTTTGGAGGTAAATATTGAAATTCTGTTTTTAATGATCTTTGATGATATTCTTCAATCCATGGAAGATGATGATTTAAATGTAAATAAGCTGTTCCAAATTCTTTACATTTTGTACCAAATACATTTGCTGGCTCAAGAATTCTTATTTCAATATAAGTTTGAAAGATTGGAGAGGCTGGTATATGACATTTTAAACATAAACTTTTTAAATAATTATAATTCCCAGAATCACCACCATGTATTGGTTGTGTTGCTTGTTGTACCCATAATCTATTTTCTGGTTTTTCTGGATCTCTACCAAACTCAAATTGTATTATTGGTTTTGATGAAGATGACATAGAAAATATTGAATTATTTGAATCATTTTGATTTCTTAATCTTATTCCAATTAGAAATAAATGTACATCACATGGAACATACTTTGGAGTTACATCTGGAATTGACCAAGCCTTAAAATTATTAATTAAATCATAATTTGGATCATTTTCAATATTGTTCAACTCAAACTGATTAGATAGTGAAGAAAATAAGACATTACCCATCATATCACCTATTTTAACAAGTTCAAATGCACATAATATCCTTGCTTTACATTCTGGTGTTCTCGGGGTTTGTAATACAAACCATTCTGGTCTACTCTTTTTCATGAATCCAATATATAAAGGAGAAATTGCAGCAGAACCTAAAACAATATCCTCATGTAAAATTGCAATATTTAACCATTGTGCAATAGAAAGATCATCAGGAAGTGCTGCATCAAAAACTAAAGCTTCATGCCAATCTGGATTTACTGTATTTGGGATAATTTCTGTTAAAACTGTACCACCTCCTAAAGTAACCATAACTAAAGAATCTGGTAAAGTAGATTCAACAACAGGAAGTCTTATAGCTTGAAAAATATATGCTCTGCAGATCCATCTACATAAGTTATATTTAATTCTTGGAGGTCTTTGAATATTTGATAATGATGGAATAAAATACTCAAATTGTTTTTCTGGATCATTTTTTCGAAGTATGAAAGATCCTAATAACATTCCATAATGCTTAATATGTGATAAAGCAGCAGCTTCATCATAAGGTATATCTTGTCCTACCATAATACCATAATGGGCTGCAGATAATAATGGATACCATCTTGGTCTATCAGAAGAATATCTTAGCATTTCATTAGCAGAGATTCGAATATATGAATGAAACAAAGGTTTACTATGCGATTCATCTTTTGTATATACTCGAATGAGTAAATCTGAGCTCATATCTATTTCTGGCAAAGCAAAACTCTGATCAGGAACTCTTCCAAGCTTATCACATAAAGGAAATGAGTCAGAGATTTTCTTTTGAAAGTTGGGAATCACCCAATAAGTCCATGATCCCACACTTAATTCAATATATACCTCAGAAGGGAGTCCTAATCCACTAATTTCATAAATGTCAGCCCAAAATAAATATGGATCCGTTTTTGGAATCTCAACAGGTTGAGCTGAAGTTTTAATGGGAGTTGGATTTGGTATTCTTGAAAGGCTTGCTGAAACCAATAAGCGGCCTAAATATGCAACACAAGGAAATGTTGTTACATTTTTTGTATCAAACATTCCTAAAACTCCAAATCCTGAGTTCGGAATGGTTACTGGAAGAATTCTCAATTGGCTTTGCTCACCATTACCTTGAGAATTAAATGAATTTAAAGCCACAGCTTTAATATCTATTGCACTACCTCTCAATCCAGTTGTTTGTCCATAGAAATGCAACCAAGTTGGACCCAACTCTGATTGTAAGATATCTTGCAAACTCAACTTTGTTTGAGCTACTAGTCTTGGGCCATCTCCTCCACCATAAGCATCCCATAGCTCTAAAACAATTCTATCATCTAGACATGGAATCCCTACAGGAAACTTTAAAGTTTCATTCCATACTGGTGATGGAGTTGATCTGATAATTTCTGTTTCTAAAGCGTTATCCAAAGCTACAATTCTTACAAATGGACTTGGTAGATAACTATCTGCTTCTTGGTGTGATAAATCTGCATAATCTGGAAGCAATACATCTCTCGCCAAGTGGACATTAAAATTTAAATGATAATAAGTTATTGCTAACTCAGGAGCAGGGACTGAGTGAGAAGAGACTGTTAATATATTGCCAACACCATCATCATTATATCCAAAAGAATCTTCTGGCGCTACCAAATCATTTTCTCCTAAAACATAAATTGATAATCGAATATATCCTAAAGGTATTGATGGCCTTTCAGGTATTGTTATTGGAACCAAAGTTTTAAGTAACCTATGATTTGGGAGACTATATATCTTTTCAAAGGAGCCAGTATACATTCCTATTAACTCTTGTTTAAAAAAACCTTGATTTAGAACTCTAATTTCCACAGTTGATCTTTGAAACTCCAATGAATCCAACATCATATTTTGGAAGTAAAATGTCTGATTAAATGCGCATGATGAGGTGGCTTCCTTAGAATCCGTATGATAGGTCTCATTCCTTATTGTTACCTCCACTATTGGATTTGGTAGCTTTGCATCAATCTTTGTTTTCTTATCTGTTAAAGCAATATCTATTGGCCAAACTAAGTTCTGAACTTCCAATACTTCCACAATAACATTGTATGCTTGTTGATGACCCCATAGCATCCTTTTTTATTTATATGATAGCACTAATAAAGCAAATTAATATTAAATTTTACTATAAAATATAATAACAAATTCCTGTAATTTTTCTGAATTATTAGAAATATGATACATATAAACAATTATATAGTAATTTTCCCTGTTTATCCTTTATTTTGATTTACCCACTTTTTAAAATAATCTATTTCTCTTTTTAAGTAAATTAAAGTATTAAATTTTCGCTTAAAACTAATTTAACTCTTGTTTATTTACAAAAAAAAAACATCTCATTCAGTATATTCAACAAGCTTGGTTTTATTAGTACTTAATCTTTATTTTCTTCTGTTTGCTTTTTATATGATCTATGTTATTATGCCATTTAGTCTTGTTTTTACTTTAAGATCCTTTTTTTTATTAAATTATTTACAAGTGTACGTCCCGCCTGTCTATGGTCAAATGCATTGTTTATTTAATAAATAAAAATAATTAATATAATTTACTGCATTAAAGATTGTTTATCAATAAAATAGAAACCTACTTCAATCCAAAATTAACACGGAACATCTGCTTATCGTTTTCTTTCAATAACAATAAATTGAAATCGTTATTGTATTAATTTCTTTGTGTGTGCAAATTTATTAAATTATTTGATTCATGTGGATAAAATTATTAGTCGAAGAAAAAATAGTAAATAATAATAAATAGTAATATTATAATTTTGATAATATATTTAAAAAAAAAAATATGAACATAAAATATTATAAAAATAGATTAATTTATGATTTAACTATATATATTTAACAATTAGTTGATGAATTTAAAAGTTTTTGTTTTTTTACAGCTCTTCTGCTATGATTTTGAGCTTTTCTAACAGGAATAGCTTGTGAAATAGAAGTCTTCCAATCGTTTTGATGATATCTATTGACTAATATTTCAACTACAGTATTTACATTTAGAATACAATTAGCTCTTCCACTAATTAATGATTTAACAGGCAGTTTTTTGCATACGCACTTCTTCTCCAAGGCTTGATTTAAAGATTCGTACTTGGTAACAGTTCTATCAACTAGCCCTCCAATAATATAAACCTTATCTGGTTCAAATTCTTCAAGTTCTTCGGATGAATCAGGAGAAAGAACTACGATTTGGCTTAAAGGAAATACTTCCCAAAATGGTTTTTCATGTAATTTCATGAACCATTTATTCATAGAGTACTTTTCAATTCCGATTTGGTGAAATGTATCATTTAATTTAATTGAAGATATGTGAAAATCTACCCAACCTTTCCAATTGAACCTATTATAGTACGACTTTGAAGTTTCTGAATTTGGGCCTAGCTCCAACAATGTTTTCATTGCGTCTGAATCTGGATTTTCTGTATCAACTATCTTTAATGACCTCATCATATAGCTATTAGCAAGAGAGATTTGTCGTATTAAAGAATTCATTTCCTTCTCAGTCATTTTATTTTCAAAACTAAAATTAAAACATATATGAGGATTACCTGTTTTTTCAAATTTATAATCAGAGAAATGAGAAATAGAGAATTTTGAGAGAAAGAATCTTTTATGCTCTTCTATAAAGCGTTCTCTTAATATATAAGATCTTCTTTCATCTTCAGTCATAGAATTTAAAAATTCTTTTCTTTGAGATGAAGCCTGACTTCTTTGTCTTTTTCTCTCTTCAACTCGCTGTGATTTCAGTTTCAATTTCCTATTTTCACGAGCAATCATCTTTTTTTGACTTTTTGTCAGTCTTTTATTGCTACTTTCAGATTTTTTAATGTCATTATTAGACAAATTTAAATCAAGTAATGGATTTGATATCATTATTCTGCATTAATAACTTTCAATAAATTGATTATTTATTTAAAATTTAATATAGTTACTCTTTCTACACTTGTTGGTTTCTCTCAAAAAAAAAGTATTAGTCAATATTCTCTTTTATATTCTAAGATTTAATACTTGGTCTAATAATACAAGCAGTAACTCATTATTCTACCTTTTTTACCGCCAAATGTGGCCAAAAATTAATCTGTGAGAAGGAAAAATAAAACTAGAAAAAAAAACAAACGAAAAGCAAAAGAATAACAAAAATAATAATTCAATAGTGAAAGTAATATAATTTTATAGTATCAACCATTACTATATGGTATTAAGTAATATATGGTATGTACTTCTATATAACAATCCAACATATTTATGATATATTTGTATGCAAATTTTTTGGAAGCAGAAAGTAATTCATTAAAACTAATCTGCAAAGATGAGTATGATACAAAATGGAGGGCTGTGGAAGAACAGCGAAGATGAAATTCTTAAAGCAGCCGTAATGAAGTACGGCCTTAATAATTGGTCTAGAGTAGCGTCTCTGTTAATTATGAAATCTGCAAAGCAGTGCAAATCAAGATGGTATGAATGGCTAGACCCTAGAGTAAAAAAGACTGAATGGTCAAGAGCAGAGGAAGAAAAATTACTTCATTTAGCCAAACTGTTTCCTTGTCAATGGAGGACTATTGCGCCTTTGGTTGGAAGAACAGCTCATCAATGTTTAGAGCACTATGAGTCATTACTAGATAGAGCAACTGGCCAAAAAATACCAAAAGAACTTGATCCCAGGCTATTAAAACCTGGTGAAATAGATCCAAATCCTGAAACAAAGCCAAGTAAACCTGATTCTATAGATATGGATGAGGAGGAAATTGAAATGTTAGCAGAAGCAAGAGCTAGGTTAGCTAATACTAATGGCCGAAAGGCAAAGAGGAAGGCAAGAGAGAGATATTTAGAAGAAGCTAGAAGAATTGCTATGCTTCAGAAAAGAAGAGAATTAAAGGCTGCAGGAATGCTTTCACATGCTTCAATTATGAGATATAGAAAGAAGAAATATAAAGGAGTTGATTATTTAAATGAAATACCCTTTGAAGAAGCACCAGAAGAAGGTGCATTCAAAATGGACCAAGACCCTAAAAAAACGGAAAAAAAGATTTCATATGCAGAACTTGAAGGATTAAATACCAAGATGAAAAGTAGCCAATCAAAAAATAAAAGTAATTCCCAAGTATCTGGAAAAGAAGGCCAAAACAAAAAACATGTAAGCTTTAAGTTTGAGGAACCAAATAGAATATTTGTAAAGAAAAGAAAATTAGACCTTCCGAAACCTCAGTTGTCATTAAATGATGTGAAAATGATTTCCAATTTGAATTTTGAAATTGAAAATAGTTCTGATTCAGTACATAAATCAACAGAAAGCGCATCAATGCATTCAAAAGTTTTGAACTCAATTATTGATCCACAAAGAAGTACAATTCTTGAAGAATCTAGAGCAATATTATGGGAAATATCGCAACCAAGCCCTTTTAATCCAGTAGAAATGGATAAATTCCCTGTCCCTGGCAATGAATCAAATAGGGAAATACAGGATGAAAAACTTATCAGAGAAATTAACCTAGGTCAAATTTCTAGAAGAATAAAGAATTTTAATGAATTGGGTTCTAATAGAAGTAGTATTTCTACAATACTAGGTCATAGAACTTTGAGTGATAGATTTAGTTTAAATACAGGTTCAGTTATTGGAGATCAAGGTAGCATTTCTTCTATGGATCCAATAGGAAGAAAAGCCAGGTTTGAAATGTACAAAATGCAAGCAAAAACATTGCTTTATGATCTTCCTCCTGCAAAAAATAAAGTAGAAGTTGACTTGGATTATCTTAAAAAACAGTTCTTAGATAAACAAAAAAAATTTATAGAAAGAGAAAATAGAAAGAAATTAGATCAAATGGACATTCAACGAGAAATCCAAATTCAAGAAGAGGAGAGAAAAAGGCTCCAATGGGAAAAAGAAACACAAGTTATTAAACTTGGATTACCAAGACCATATTTGCTTAAAGAAAATATATTTTCAAGAATAGATCAAGAACAGAGTGAAGAAGGCATAAATAATGATGGAGGCTCATATAATAAACAAATTTTTGAACTTATTCAAAAAGAAATAATTTACTTATTTTACAGAGATATGAGAAATCATCCTCAACAAATACCTGAATTTATCTCAGATTTGTATGGAAATGAATTATTCCAAAATATGACAAAAGATTTCAGTAACCTTGAAGACTCTAATCTTATTGAATTTGATGAATCTTTAACTACTAAAGAAATAGAAAATGCCTCCAAATTAATTAACGATGAAATTCTTAATTTAACTTCAAATAATACCAATAAAAATTTAAATAAAGATTTGGAAGATATTATTTCAAACCCAATTTACGATCCTAAATACATCTATGTACCTTATAAGAAAGAATTCATGCCTTTAAAGGATCTTTCTGAACCTCATAAAGAATCTGCATTCAAGAATGTGATAATGCATCTAAATCTTGAAAATGATAAAGTTAAACAAGAAAATTCCCAGTTTATTGATGAACTTGAAGATAACCTCTCAATGATAATTTCTGAATCATTAACTCTAGAAAAAGAGATAAATGAGGTAACTTTAAGTAATACTGAATTAAAAGCTGATATTAATGCTCTATTGCTTTTGGAAAAACAAGATCAAACATCTTATATAAATAGAATACAAGAGTTAAAACAACTTATTAACTACGAAAAAAATATAAATAAATCTCTTCAAAATTTTTATTATAATTTAAGCTTACAATCCTAGAAGAAATAATTCCTTGATTTACAATATTTATCCCACATTCTTCGCATTTATAATATATTTATATTTACATATATTCTAATAGAACCTAGAGTAACTATTCTATTCTTTATCAAACTGAATTTCCTTTTATGTATTGCACCTAAATGTTCTTATTAAGTTCAATACAAACAATGTTTAGAAATACTTAAAATATTTATAATTGCAAATACAAATAGAAATTGGCGCCTAAATTATAATAAGTTTAATAATTATAAATAAAAAAGTATTGAGAATAGTATGGATTAGAAGAAGTAAAAAATTTCCAAAAAGTTTATTTGAAATAACTACCTCTTCTTGTGCCACTTTTTAGTCTTCATTGACTCAATATATTTTTTCGATTTATTTGCAACCCCCTCTTTCTGAGTATTTTTAATGAAACCAGGTAAATCAGATTTGCATGCGAAACTGGCGGGCAAAATGTCAACATTTTCTTTTATTATATCAGAAATATCAGGAGCATTGTTATCATACTCTTTTTCAATATTGGCTGAAGATTTTTGACTAGTATCTTGAGATTCCTGGTCATTTTCTGCTTTATTTTTTGAAGTTTTCTGTTTTTTGTAAAGATAGTCGTCGTTTTCATTATATTTATCCCTGACTGAAACTAAAGGAGTAAAGCATTCATCTTCGAGTAGTTCTTCTTTAGTTTTTTTTAAATAGTACTCCTCGAATGTCATTTCTTTTTTAGTATTTATTTCTTCAGAAATTTCTGAATTGCTTACTGGTACTGGACTATTTTCTTTAATTTCTTTTAATTTTTTATTTCTAAAGTCGCTTGGTACCTCTCCATTTAAAGTATTATTAATATCCTGAATGATTCTGCTTGAAATTTTACCAACAGTAGTGTTTAGGGGTGAATTACTTGAATTTAACTCATTTCCAAAGCTTTTATAAGAGTTACCAAAAAGATTATCTGCAAGTTTGTCATTAAAGCCAGGAGAGTTCTTTTTAATTGTAACAGACCTCCTCCTGGCTCCACTAATAGCGGGAGTATCATGTGGTTGATTGTCATTCAAATGTGTTTCTGAACTTGAGACTTCATTTTCTTTTATTGAAGAGCTTTGATTAGAATCACTTGTTACTTCTAAACAAACAGAATCACTACTGTTATACGTAGAAATAACTTTGTAATTTTTGTTTACCATATATTTATTCACACTGCTGACATTATTGCTGGAATTTGCAATTTTAGAGTAAATGTGAGAAATATAGGAATTAAAGTCAAAGATATCATCTTCAGATTTTGTTGTAATGAAATTTTTTACTGTTGTAACAATATTTAAAATATGATCAGAATGCTTTTTAATATTTACTGGGATATTTGGATATAATCCAAGAATTTCTACACTATTCATTGGCTGTTTTTGACATATTTTTATTATCATTGACTCTTTGAGAACATAACTAGGACTAACATCCAAAAGTCTTGCGATAGAATCCCTCCAAATAAACAAATAATAGCTTACTAACGTAACGATTGCACTATCTATGGGAGTTTTGTAACTTGACTTGGATATCTTAGTTCTAACTCCATAGCAAAGACTCCAAACATCCAATGGCTTTTCAAAGTATTCTTTTAGACAGATCTGGCGACTATTGTGAAGTACAGTTAACAGTGCTGATGGGTCCAAATCTGTGACTTTTACCAATTTACTTCCATTTTCTCCTTCAATTAAAAAATTATGGTAACTACCAAAGTCCATCCTTTCTATGATGTCTGGCTTAAGTATTATTAAGTTGTCTTTTACCTCCATAAAAGCATCTGAAGCCAGTACAGGAGGTTCAGTATTTTTATGCCTATGTAATAACAAAAGGTTCTTCATAATATCATAAATATAAAGTAAATAGTGTGTATCGCCTCTAGCATACTCTATTAATTCATTACTTAAAGGTCTTTCTCTCCAGTCTGCTAATTGAAATCGTTTATCAATATCTAGGGAGCAATATATACTCAATAAATTCTTAAGAGAATATCCTCCAGGGGTATTAAGAATTCTAGCTGCTTGTCCAGTATCAAACATATTTACAATATAGACAGAAAAATCCCTTTGCAACCAGATTATATCGTAATCTGATCCATGGAGAACTTTCAGAATCTTTGGATTAGCTGTTAGTTCATTAAGCATTTGAATTTCATTGAACAAATTAAAAGGATCAATGATGTAATCATGTGTTCTTGTGCTTAGTTGTATTAATGAAACAAATCCTTTATAGCTTTGATTTGAATGGTGTTCAACATCAATAGCAAGGAGAAAAGGACTACTTTCTTCATTCATACTACTTTGACTATAGTGAGATTCCATTAAATTCAGAATATCATCTATCATTCTTCTTAAATCTCCAGGTTCTTTAATGAATGTCAAAGGAGTATTAGATAAAGGTAAATAGAGTTCTGGGCTTGAATATTTTATATTGAAATGAGCATTTGGTATTTCTTCATTATTAGAATTGGGAGTATCTTCATCTTCTCCTGTCCGATATACTGTCCCATTAACTCCCCAATTTAAAGACTTTAGCTCGCGTTGATATATATTACCAATCTGAAAGTGACTTCTAACAATAAACTTTTGGCATAAAACCAGCTCTTTAGAATGTAAAAGTTTATTTAATTCATCAATCAGAACTAGTCCAGTATGATCAGAACCAACTGGAGCCAAACATGGAATATTTGTCGAGTATATTCCTGGATATAGACATGGCAAAATATAAGTCTTATTGTGATGATCTTCTTCAAGTAATTTATCCTTTGTCAGATTTATCCTATTAGTCTCCTTTTCAACATTCATGAATATAAGTCTTTCAACTATTTTTTTAAATTTTTCATTTGTTTCTTCCAAACTATATGGTTTGGAAAGAAGTCTTGGAATGAACTTAAAAGTAAAATTATTAATTAAATTTGACCACAATGTCTGAATCATTAGAGACTTCTCAGAATCATTCAAAATGTTCATTGTTCTATTTCTCATTCTCACACAATTCTCACAGTTATATGAAACTAATACGCTCTCAGAAATACATTTTTCAACTTCATGGTTACTGCAAACAATATCTTCTGCACCTGAGTTATTAACCTGTGTAATCTCTAAATCATCTTCTCCTTCACCCAAAGAAATGTTGTCCTTCTTTAACTCCACTCTTTCTCTTTTTCTACTTGCCATAACTAATAGGTTTAAGCAATATATTTTCGCATTTACCTTTAAGTATATAAATATATATAAATATATATAAAGATTTGTAAATTAGTTAAATAACCAATGACAATATTCTGCTATTTTAAACTATCTATTTATTTATTAGATAACTCTAGTGAGCACTGATGTTAAGTATTCTCTAATATTAAATTCCAAATGCCTACTATAAAAATAGCCTTCCGAAACTCATATATATGCTAAAGATACTTTATTATCCTTCAATAATCCATTTACTTCAAAGAAACTATCTAGTTATATCAATAACTTCAAAAATTAATGAGTTTCTTATTAATCTATCTTCCTTTCCCAAGCACGTCAATTCTTGATTATTTTCTTTTCTTATTAATATCATAAGCGGTACCGAAGGTACCAATAATAAAATGTTAATGCAACGCGCGCCAATCTATTTATCTACATAAGAAGGAAAAAAATTCAAAAATAATGAAAAAATTATAAAAAAATAGAAGTTAAATACCTAATTAATATTATAAAGAATAATATGAATAATCCAATGAGCTATAATTAATCAAAACTCTTCTTTAGAATAGTAATTATAATATGAATTTAGTATCTTGAAAAGTTACCTATATGGCCACTGTGATGGCTTACATTATTATGATGGTTACTGTTGTGAGAGTTGTGAGTATTGTGAGTATGAATACGATGAGTGTTGTTACGGACGTTAAAGTTAGAAACATAGTTTTTATTATTGTTATTATTTTGTTGTCCTGCGCCTATAATAGACATTAAAAGCCTACCAGCATCATTAGATTTTAGCTGGTTATTAAACTTTAAGTTGTTAGAATCATAAGAAAGAGAAGAGGAAACCATATTTGAAGCAGATGAGAGAGGTGGATACTCATTTGTATTTGAAATGTTTTGTTTAAATTTCGATTCAAAGTAATTATTATGATTTAAATTGCGATTATCAATATTGTCGATTATATTCTTATCTGCTAATTTAGATGCTATTCCAGCAGCATGGAGCTTCTGTAGAATACTTTGTTCAGATGACATAAGAGAGTGGTTATTATTTTGTGTTTTAACTTGAGATTGACTAAATTGTGAATTCTTTGAGAGAGCAGGAAATGAAGTTGAGTTGTCTGAAATGTTGTTACTAATACTCTTATCAACTTCCTCAGTATTTCCATTTCTATTTGACCAACTAAAATTAGAAGCAGACACCTGTATACCATTTTCAAACTGAGTTTGTCCTCGAACTAGTTGTCCTGAAATACCCTTACTTTTGCCGCTTTCCTCAAAACCATTTCTAACTGTATTTGCATTCTTAATCATCGGAGGTCTAAAATCTACTACAGCATCATTATTGTCATCATCAAAAATAGGGGTATTCACATCAAACAATGAAAGATTAGCCGGGCCACTTAAAAAAGTCTCTGAGATTGATGATGACTTCCTATTATTAATATTCGTAGAAAAAACTGATGAAGATTGTGTCTTTTCGCCTCCAATCAATCCGCTTTTCAAAGTAACAGAATTATCAGCTTCATTAGTAGTACTGTTCTGATGGCTGTTTGTATTATTATGAGAATTTAGCATACCACTTTGACCAAGTCTATTCATAAAACTATCTCTATTATGTAGTTGGTTGTTATGGTTATTGTGGTGTCGGCCATATTGATTATTAGATTGACCTGAATTATTATGAAAATTTCCATTAACATTACTTGAAATTTGGATCTGATAATCCTTGACAGAACCATTATTTAAAGAAAATGTATTACTAACATTTATTGGAGTTTCACCAGAAATAGGAATTGAAACAAAATTCTTCTTCTGATTAGATTGAGAAAAAGATGATGGCTTCCTATCATTAGACTCCTTTTGTCTCTCTACATATTGATCTAAAGTCAAGTCTTCTGCCTTCATCTTATTTTCTGCTTCCCTAATATCCCCCAATGTCATACTAGTCATTTCAGAACAAGGCATATCCCACAAGTTCTCGTTTGGCTGTCTTATTATGCTTCTCCTACCAGTACTACCTATCTGTCCGGAAAAAACTCGGCCTCTTTGACCACCTCTACCTCCTCTCGAGCCAAACCCTGTGGCCCCAAATCTCCCACCAAATGGTTTCGTAGATTCAGCTGATTCCACAATAGCTGGACGGGATTCAAGTAATAAAGACAAAATCTCCTTCTTGTATTGATCATCTATAGCCACTCCAGAGCCCAAAGTCTCGTTCTCACCATTCTTTTTCAATGCCAAACCTATTATTAATAATAGTGAGATAGAATATAAGGAGCTGGGATTTTTTCCTTCTTGTGAAATTGGACATGAAGACAAAGTTTTATCTGCCTGCTCAGATTCATTCTCTAATACATTTTGTAGCATGTTCAAAAGATTCTTTCAGACTTCCTCTATAACTAACTTTTCTTTCAACCTTTTAAGTCAAACTGTTTTATTGCATCCGCCAATTTTGTGAAAATAATTCCACATATGGGCGCCAGCGCCAACCTCCGTCTTATGGCCCTCATCTTCTGCATGCATTAATTTTTAATTCAAAAAAAGAAAATTATTTAGTTACCAAGAAATTATACCAAAAACTTACTCTCTTTTTTTTACTCCATAAAATATTCTCTAAGATATCAAATATATTTAATTAATGTAAAACATCTTCAAATACGCTCAAATACCCTAACTTTTACTACTAGTCTCTTATTTACCTACATCTTACTGTGTGAAAACTATACTAACCTAAAACAACTATTATTCTGCTTCCAAATAAAAATACCATATTAGAAATCTGGTTAGAGTAGTCTAATAAAGAAATAATTATGAAAAAAACTTAAACAATTATTTCTCCTTGTTTGTATAATTAAAAAAAAAACAAAACTCTTCAATAAATTAAGTGGATACTATTCTAATTTAGAAACTAATGCAATAATATATTTAAATATACTGTTTCTTGTCAAAACTTAACTTAAGCTGCTAAACTTTAGATAATGAGTTACTCCAACGTCAATTGGTAAAATTCCAAGTTTCCAATTTTCCTTTCACTTCATCTACTTATAATCGCTCATAATAGTTAAGAATATTAACTATGTCTTCCATATCGGCTCTCTGCTACTTTTTTTTTAAAAAAAAAAAGTTCAAAGTTTTCCTGAAATCCAAGGGATAATTTACTAAAATGCGGGGAAACGGATTTTGGTGATAGAATCGTTGCAAGGATCTTATCATGAAAGATCTATTTTTTTAAAAGGATATTTGTGTACTAAGTAGTTAATTCAGTTTAATTATAATCAAAACCAAACAATTTTAAGGCGTAATAAATAGTCTAATAGCTTCCAAAGTTATCATTTTAGGAAAAAAACTATCAATAATAATAAAAGTTATTGAGACATTAATACTTCTATAATTATTGCAACCATTAGTATTATTATTATTATTACTATTATTACTATTATTATTACTAATATTAATATTACTACTATTTTATTAAAATATACAGTTTTAAGTTAATTTAATATTGGAATCGAGTACCGAAAATCAAAATTATTCAAAAATTAAATAATTACGTGTAATTTGAAACATTTATAATACATGGATCACAAATAGGGTACAAACTAAGTAAATTTTGAGGGTAAAGGGGAATTTTTTGTATTAATCTATACCTACTACTCAAAAGTAGGGAAAGACTGAATACAACAAATGAAATATTACTTCAATTATAATCAAATGATAATACCTTAATATTTTCATTTTCCTCTATCCAAATCTAATGGAGAAAATATAAATAGATATCCTATTGAAAATCAATATTTCATTAATAACTATTATTCAAGTTCTACCATAAATGATAAATTATTTTTAAAAAAATAAAAACTAAATATATAAATAGACCCAGCACTCAAAATTTAACTAATAACAAATCAATGTTATTAAAGAGAAGAAGTAGCTATTAAAATAATATTTATCTCTAGCTTTAGAAGAATAAAGTGGTAATCAAAATCAAAATTGTTAAAATAAAATCCTTAATATGTCTGAACTCTACAATAAAATTGATAAGCCTGAAAATTCTACAGATTCATTAATCTTTAATGAATATTCAAATGAATTTAATTATCCAGAAGTAGATTCCGCAATAAAAAAAGCTCATTACTTTGATAGAATTGAGACTGAAAGAAATATGATCTATCTGGAAGAAATGATTAATAATTTTCAGAAAAATACAGAAGTTCTTGATCATTTAGAGACTAAAAAAATCTCAAATGAAATAAGCAAAGACAAAAAAATGATTTGCTCAATGCTATATGATATTCCAAACTTTGTTAAGCAACTTTCAAATCACAATCAAGGTGATAGTGAAAGTGAATATGACTGTTTAAGTTTTGAAAGTTCCGAATTTCAAAATAAAGAAAATGAAATAAACCAAAATATAAATTTAAATACAAATAAATATAAATATTTAATTTTTAAAGAAAGATATCATAATGGGAACTATTATGATAAATATGGGAGATTTTGTGGATTCTTCAATAATGGAATTTTCCATAGTTTCTATTACTATTACCAACAATATTTAAATTCAAATAACTTTTTAAATGAAATAAATGAAAATGAGACTTCTTTATCTCTAAAAGAATCTGAAAATACTTTTAATCATCAAGTTCAGGATTATAATCAAGAGTATTACTCCCAAGAAAACGAGATCAAGCCAGAACTTGAAGAGTATGAACACAAAATTGATTGTAATGAAAAAAACAAAAATACACAGATTATTTCAGATTTTCAAGGAAGTCATTTAAAAGAATGTAAACAAATGTCAAAAATACAAGAAATCTTAATTTCAGAGATTAAGGAATATCAAAATAGAATCTGTAAAGAGGAGGCTTTTGATAATGAGAATCTTAAATTTTTTGGTTACAATACGGAGTCAAATTTAGAAATACTGATTGAAAATCAAAAAAATCATGAGCAAAAACAGAATGCTAAGTCTTTGTTTCAGATTATTTCAAAAGAAGAGCTAAAATATATTTACTGTATAATTCTTAAGTTTATTTATCAAAGTAAGACAAAATATTGCCAAGAGAAGGCATTTACAGAGATTCCACTTATAAATTCTCTTTTAAATTTGAATAAAGAGTCAAGCGAAATAAATTTATTAAGAGAAAATTGTGAAAATGAAAACGTGGATTATGAGAGTAGTGAGTTGTGTAATAAAGAGCAGCAAAATAAAATTTTAATTAGCCAAAATGAATTTGTGGAATATAACCATCATCAATTTGAATATATTAAGCTAATCAATGAAATTGGAGGAATTCCCAATGATAAGCAACCTTGTATGGAAGAAATTAATCAAGATTTAGAAAAAGTCAGAGATGATGAGCTTGAACAAAGAGAAATAGAAGAACATTCCAATCTTCAAATTCTAGACTTTGAAAATATATTAGATTTTGATTTTGAAGATAATGAAATTGAGTGTATAGGGATTAAAAAAATTAAGTTGATATAATTTAATTTTAGAATTCTGTCAACAACATGATAATAATTTGAATAATTTAATTAAAACATTTCTTAAAATATTAAAATACCAAGAACAGTTTTATGGAGCTTTTACTATATCAGTAACTTGGAATGATAGCCCTATGTTCATCTTTTAAATCAAACTTTTCAAGCATTTTTCTTCTTAAGGCGTACGTTTTGTGCATATTTGTAATATATTTAAATTTTATTGAATGCCGTTTATGAATGAGTTTCGTGAAATAACCAATCTGACAACCAAAAGTTTACGTTTAATATTACCGTCCGAATAAGAAACTTTAGAATCTCAGGAATCAGAGTCCAGGCCAATAGCTTCTTTTGAAAATTATAACCAAGCTCCTTTGGGTGGATAGACTACTTTATATATATATATATATATATAAATGCTGTAACTTTCAGGCTTTCAGTTCACGCTCTCAAAGTTGTTTGCTGTATGTTAGTACCCAGATTCTTACTTTATAAAACAATCTGGATTACGAGCAAAAATTGATGAGCATTTCTAATACTATTTTTCTCTCTCCACTTAATCAAGAGTTTTGAATAAAATTAACTCAGCAAAGCAAAGTGAAGAATAGGTTATTGAGATATAGAGAATCATCCGGTTCCAAGACTTCTTTAGTTTCTCACTGCCTCAGGTATCGTTGTTTTTAAATGCCATATTTAAATAAGTCATTTTCATGCATATGTACAACATTGTTACGTGCTTACATCCAAGAATTGAATTTATTCATAAATACAAGTATGTACACATACATATATGAAGCATGTTGTATGAACTTTCCTAGCTTTGAAGGTATATAGTAGTTACTATATCATTTCAAGAATTGGAATCAGCTTACATATTAATGTAGGTTGATAACAATTTCATATATTATTGGCTTTTTTACTGTAGTTTGCTATTTGTTAATTTTGTGTATGTGAAACATAAACATCTGTTTGCATTATAAAAGTTGAAATGCATTATTATTTCTTGATTTCAATTCTTAACCGAAAGAAGAATAGGTAATACGAAGAATATGTGAATATAAAAGAAATATTTAAAAAAGATTAATTTGACTTTTGAAAATATAATAAATTTCTATATCCTATATTCTACAAGTTTAAAAAAGAAAGCAGTCTAATAGCCATTATTAAATAGTAACTTTTGCATTACAAAAACCTATTATAAAATTAGTTTTAATAACAGTTCTCAAACTGCAAATAAAAAACTATACTAGTGAAAATGAGAGTACAAAAGCAGTTTAAGCAATTTTTACAATTTAAAGAATTTTTTTTTTTTTTTTTGCAATTTTTTACATTATTTTAAGTATCTAAAAATGTTCATGTGTGTTTGGCGGGAAAATACCGAAGTTTTCGTATAACTAATATTTTTTGTTTAGGCGAGCAAAAATTGCAGAAAATTCCCGTTAAATTAGATTAGGGGGATATTTCATAAAAATTATTGGCACACAAAGATATTTTTGGAAAGAAAGATAATTAAAGGTGGAAAACAATCAATAGATTTCAATATAGGATAGAGAAAAGTTACTAACTTTAGAGTAACTTTTTATTTAAAGATACGAAAAATATTGGAGAGAAATATACAGAGAATTAAAGGTTGAAGTTAAACAAATTTTGTCTTTTTTTTTCTAGATTATTCTGATTTATTAGCAAGGAACTTACAAATAATTGCGAAAATTAATCTTAATCGAACATGTCTATTTCAAACAATGATAATGAGATAAAGGAAAGTAGGTTATTTCCTGTAGGTTTTAAGAAAGAATTTTGCACCTTTTTAGAAAAGCCTCAAAAAATAGTATCTGAAAAGGATGTAATTTTGAATAAATTGAACGAACCTTTGGACGAAGATATCAAAGCTTTAGAACTACATATGTTTGGATTAGTAACCTCACATTGGAGAAGCTCTAGAAAATATATCTTGCATGGCAATAAGCAGAAGAATAATATAGATGAAGGAGTTTTGAGCCCAAGTAATGATGGCGTTAGGAAGATTTTTGATATTCTTAAGTTGTCAATGAATTTTGCAGAAAATGAGGATTCTTCATCATTAAATCAGCTATGGGAAAGAATCAAACATCTAGATAGTGGAATGCTCACTTTGGTAGTGTCTCTATTTAATCAAATGTGTATGATTACGAACTATGCAGAATCTGCTCAAAGAATACGTCAATGCAGACAATTTGAGCGTGAAATCCCCTCAATTTTAAGTGAATCCCAAATTTTTTCAAAAAATAATCAAAGTCCAGATTCAGATATAATATTTGCTCATTCTCTTAGAGTTACTATTAAGAAGCTTCTCCAGGCTGGTTTCAGCAAAGAACATATCTATAAGTTAATTTGTGAACAGGAAGTTGATTTGGTTGTAACAGCACATCCAACGCAGGCTCAAAGAATATCTGTAATAAAATGTTGCCAAAAGATAGGGGAGATAATGATATACCTAGATAGAGATGACTTAACTCCATTTGAGATTAATAATGCAAAGTATGAGCTCCAAAGAGCCATGGCTATGTTATGGAATGTAGATACTTTAAGAAGAGCAAGACCAACTCCTTTAGATGAAGTTCAGAATACTATAAATACTATTGAGGAGACAGTTTTTAGTACTCTACCAACATTTCTTAGAAAAATTGATGAAATTTTGAATGAATTTGGAATGGATCCATTGCCACCAACAAAAACACTATTCAAGTATTCATCTTGGGTTGGTGGAGATAGAGATGGAAACCCATATGTTACAGCAAAAGTAACTAGATTATCAGTAATTAATATGAGACTTAGAGCATGCAACCTATTTCTACACAAGATTGAAGATCTGATGTATGAAATCCCAATTATTTCTTCACATGAAAAGTTAAGAGAATACGTGGATAATCTTCCAGATATAGAATTCTATATTAGACCTGTATCTTCTTGTGATACTTTGAATAATTCAGGATGTACTACTAGCGATGCAACAGTAGGATTACGTCCTTTCATGGGATTCATTCCTGAGTATGAGCTTTACAGAAGGATTTTACATCACGTACGTATTCGTCTTATTGCAAGTAGAGACTATTATTTGGATGCATTAAATTTTGGGCACTCTGTTAATTCTGAGACTAGAAGGGCATTAGCATACCACTCAACAGAACAGATTCTTGAGCCGCTAATTCTCATGTATAATGCTTTGGAAGATTATGATCATGAAATTAAAACCAATTTTGAAGATGGCCATCTTCCTGGAACAAATATTTCAGTTCCATGGATTAGTGAATCTGGGTCAGTTTCTGCAAAGCTTGGAAGAGGGCTGCTTTTGGATGTAATCAGACAAATTTCTGCATTTGGACTCTCCTTCATGAGATTGGATATTCGTCAGGAAGCATCTAAGCACGAGAAGGCAATGGATGAGATTTGTAATTATCTTGAAATTGGCAATTATTCTGAGTTTTCTGAAGAGGAAAAACAAGAATTCCTCTTAAATTGTCTTAAATCCAAAAGACCTCTAATCCCTTACAGACTAAATTGGTCAAAGGAAACCACCGAGATTCTAGATACTTTCTATGAGTGCTCTCATCTTGGTGCCGAGGCTTTGGGATCATATATCATTTCAATGTGTATGAAACCTTCTGATATACTTTGCGTTCATGTTTTCCAAAAAGAATACTTCTCCACAATTAGTGCTGATAGTGAATTCCATGCGGAAATCCATGATCTTAATAAGTTTATTAAAAGAAGAAGCTCAAGTATTTCCAGTAATTGCAATTCAAATGGGGTAGTCAATGTTGAAGTATCTAATGTCGATAATAATGATTCAAGACAAAATGGAGGTATTTCTCCAAGTATTAATGATTCTCCAAAATCTTCAGCTGCTATTTTATCTTCTATTGCATCAAAGAGAATGAGAGTTGTACCTCTATTAGAAACCGTTGAAGCACTTAACAATGCAGAAAAGACTTTAGAAACACTTTTATCAAATGAATGGTATTTAAATTATGTTAAGACAGTAGACGGAGGTATAGTAGAAGTAATGATTGGATACTCAGACAGCAGTAAAGATGGAGGGAGATTAACTTCAGGATGGCAGCTTTATAATGCTCAAGAAAGACTTTCAAACATTGCTAGAAGGTTTGGCGTAGAAATGGTATTCTTCCATGGAAGAGGAGGTAGCATTGGAAGAGGAGGTGGACCTCAGCATTTAGCCATATTAAGTCAGCCTCCAAATACAATCACATCCTTGATGAGAATCACAGTTCAAGGAGAAGCAATCACTCAATCCTTTGGTCTTTCAGAAATAGCATTCAAAACTTGGGAGATTTACTGTTCAGCAATTTTGGAATCCAGAATTACTGCTTTAGATATTCCAAATAACAATCAATGTGAGCCAAATGGTAACCTTGGATATGGAACAAAAGTTAAAGAATCTTGGAGAGAATTACTTGATCAAATGAGTGATATTTCAATGAAAGAGTACAGAAAGATTGTTTTTGGAGAAGGAAACTCAGATTTCACCTCTGATGAATTTGTTGCTTATTTTAGAAGTGTTACGCCTGAAAAAGAGATTAGTGAACTTAACTTAGGAAGTAGACCTTCAAAGAGAAAATCTGGTGGTATTGAAACTTTAAGAGCAATCCCATGGGTATTTGCTTGGACACAAATTAGGTCTCATTTACCAGTATGGTTGGGATTAAGTGCAGCATTGGAAGAAATGAAAAAGCAGAACAAACTAAATTTAGTAACAGAAATGTACGAAAATTGGCCATTTGTGAAGAGTTTTTTCGACTTAGTATCCATGATTTTATTAAAAGCTGATGTTCATATCTTTGAGTTATATAATCGTATCTTAGCTCCTCCTGATTTACAAAAAATTGGAGATCTTCTAATATCAAAACTAAAGGATACTATTAAACTGGTTATGGAAGTAACTAAGGAAAAACAACTCTTGGATTCTGATTTTGTCACTAGAAAAGCTATTTTACTTAGATTTTCTTGGTTAGCTCCTTGTCACCTTGTCCAAATTGAATGCATCAATCGCAGGAGAAAAATTCTATGCTCTTCAGTAAATAGTAGCGAAATTAATGAGATAGAATTAAGCAAAATCGAAAATGCTCTCAAAATTTCAATTCAGTCAATATCTGCGGGTATGAAGTTCACGGGATAATTAAATAAACTATTTTGTTTTTCTATCCTAGCTTTTAATTCAAGTTGAATTAAATAAGCTTAAGAATATCGCATCATACTTTCTAAAAATATTCACCAAAATTTGTTTTTTCTCTTCTTTTGCAAGGAAATACAAATAATATATTAATGTAGGAAACTTGGTATAAAATATTAAAAGCATTAATTATTTTTATCTAATTGAAATAAGTATATACTAAAATTCAACTTATAAGTGAAATATGCAATTTCTGCATTATTTATACTCAAAATCCCCCTTAACTCCACTTAATACAAGCTAGTTTGTTTCATTATTGATATGAACTCCTCTTCATTGATTTCACCATCCATATCTTTGTCGAATTCTTCAATCATTGCCTGTAGTTCATCATCAGAAATGCTCTCTCCAAGCTCCCTGGCTACTCTACGAAGATTCTTAAGAGAAATTTTTCCTGTATTATCATCATCAAACAACTTAAAAGCCTTTAGAATTTCTTCACGAGGATCCCTCTCCAATATCTTTTGTGTCATAATCTCGACAAAATCCTTATACTCCACTTGTCCACTTCCTGATTTGTCATACTCACGCATTATTTCCAGAACTTGTGCTTTTTTTACCTCAAATCCCAAAGCTCTCATTGCTACTTTTAATTCATGGTAGTCAATTCTTCCAGTTTTTTCGGTATCAAAAAGCTCAAATGCTTCTTTAATCTCCTGCTTCTGTTCATCAGAAATTTCATTCCTCAATCTTCGTCTTCTAGAAGCTGCTCCTGATGAAGCTCCCCCTACACTAATTCCACCAACATGTTCTTTTCTTTGCAACATTATTCAAAGGCCAGTTTAATCGCCAATAAAAGACCGGATAGTAGGATACAGGAAGATAACTTTGAAGAGCTCTAGCTTGCACCACTTAGTAACTATTTATTTTGAAATTAATGATAATACGAAATAGAAGAAAACAGTTTTCTCAACCTCAATTTTAGCTCCATCAAAAGAATATATTTCCTTTAATTTGAATAATCCTAGTTGTCCCCCTCCCCTCACCACCACCTCATGTTTACAACTGGCCGCCAGCTAAACCACTAAAATGCTTTAAAAGAAAAAAAAAAGGTAACTATGAGAGTTTTAACCGTTAAATTCTCAGTATAAAGATGGCAAAAAATTATCGCAAGTTAAAGATCACAAAATTGTGTGAAAATATGATATTTGATCAGATTCTGTGAGGGAATGTTTATATAACCTAATCTCCAAAAATACATGCATTAAGTAGAAATATAAAGGTGGAAAGAACATTAAATGATAATCTGATAATTTGATAATTTTATTAAAATTATGTTATAATTCAAATATCGAGGAAATAAATATATTGGTACAGGCTATATCTAACGTGTGGCTTAGGCGCCATCGACTACTGACAACTCGATATAAATGTGTGATAAATTTGTCTAGTGCACTTTAAAACCAAATATTGCTCGTCCTCCATATCTAAAAAGTTTTCAAGATATTTTCATGACGATTCTTCAATTTACAAAGGTTCATATTCTTATTCTCTCCGTGTTCTGTGTTCTTTTATTTAACATCGATCTATACAACTATTGCCCTCATTTTGAACAATCGTTTTTACAGTCCAATACAAAGAGATTTAACCCCCCACGAGGTTCATTTAACTACTTGTTACCTACTAATACGCCTGGTACCTCTCGTCGGCTTGATTTACAGAGGTCTGGGTCCGTTTCAGTAGATAGTGCTCATCGAGGAACTGGTACTAATAGTCAAAGAAGGTCAAGTAGTGTTGCTAGTGGAGCTCACTCTAATGAGGCTGCCTCCGCCCATTCTGTTCCATTTACTCTCCCAGATCCAGATTACGGTAATAGTGATTTCCAGGATTCAATTGAAAGGAGCAGGGAATTAAGGGAATCTTCTTCTAATCTGCATGTCATTCCGCCTGAAGTCTTACTTCCAGAGCCAGATTACGACGCCAATGATCCAGAAGGAGAGTACAGAAAATCACCCAATACAAAGAGTGCCATTAGAAGAACGTTATCTAGACGTGCTGGTTTTACTCTCTCTAATTTATTGGCCAACCAAGCTTCATATTTTGCTAGAAGATCGTTTTCTAAAGATGGCCAGGATAAAGAAACTGTTGAAGAAAAAGTAGCTAGAAGAAGATCTTTAGGTTTATCAAGAGAAACATTTTCTTTAATGGATGAAGGTGAATTCACTGGCAAACCTTTGAGCACACAAATTCCGTATAATTTAATATCTCTATGCAAATATGAACTTTCTAATTTGTTAACTTTGATTAAAAAATTAAACTTGAAGGCCAGACAGCTTGGAGTAATTAAAGATCGAATTGGAAATTGTAATTGTGGAACAAAAAACTGTGCGATGTGTCAAGAAAACTTTGAGTTATACAATTCCCACAAATCAAAATATTTACAGCATAAATCTTCCATAGAGTCAAAGATTAAATTTTTAACAGAGAATTGCCTATCAGGTCAATCAAATAAATACGAATCTGTATCTTTTATAGCCTTTTTCAAAGAATTATTTTCTTTAATATATGAGCAAATCATTAGAAAGAATAGACTTCACGTAAACAACTTGTTTCTTAGATGTGAAATAGTAGCTATCACAGATAAGATTCTTAAAAAGCAAATTAAATGTAGAAAGTGTAAAAAGAAGCATGAAGTTTGTAAGAAGCACTCAGCATTGTTACAAAAATTAAGAGAAATAGAATCTTCTAGGACTCAGAATAAACTAGAAATTGAAGAGGCAATGGGTATGATTCAATCAAAGATAGAAAATTTACCAAAAAGAATGGTTCAAGATCTTTGTAGATTAGAAGACCAAGACGAAGAGTTCCTCAAATCTCATGTAAAAGTTAAAGAATGTATGAAAAAATTAAGTATTACATCGGTCAATATGTCAGCCCTAGACAAAATTTTCAAAAAGAATAAGTCTTCAAAAAAGAAGATTCAAAAAAGAAAATCTTCTCTGGGGAGCATTGCTACAAGGCCTAGCTCATCTAGACCCGGTTTTATTGGAGAGACTTCAACTGGCACTGGAGGAAGTACTCAGGCAACTTCTGAATTTCCTCCTTCAGCATCATCTAGACCAACACCCATAAGACAGCCAAGCTGCTCTGATAAAGGAGTGTCGTACAAAACTAGTAAAATGTGTCGAATAACAAGTACCAGGGCAGCCTCAATTTCTAGAAGAACTCCTTCTGGTGCTTCTAGAAGAACAACCTCTTCTCCAAGTACAAAAGACCATAGTGGTTCTCAATCTCCTTATCCATCTCTTCAAACTGGTGCAATGAGAATATCTCCTATGGGGCCATTTTCAGCTCCTGATTCAGGAGCAATTCCCAAAGTACGAAGTAGTGGAAGCACAACAGCTCAAAGTTCTTTACATAAAGCTACTAAAAAAAGATCGGATCATAAAAATATGAGTAAAGCTTCGAGGAGTTAGAAATAGTTCCTCAACTAAATGGTTTTAAATAATGTATATGGTAATTATGTGTGGCTTGAACTTAAATTGATATTTAATTGTTCATAGAAGAATCTTTGGGGTTTGTTTTCAGGAAATGCTCAACTGGAATTAGAAATTTTACTACTCGAGTAGAAAGCAATGACTGGGTAACTATCAAGTATGTTTGATATTTCTAGGAAATCATTAATAACAGGGAATAGAAAGAGCCGCAATATTCTGTTTGTAAGTTGTTATTTTGAATAAAGTTGGCACTGTGTTTTTACAAGATTCGATCTTATGTCTATTTCCTGATTTATTTCAGGTTTGAAACTTTTGATCGTTTTAATTATGAATTGAATTAATCAGCTTATACATTAATCTAATTGGACGGTAAATGGGTATTTTATTTTTAATTTATCATTTTAAATTCTTCATATTTTATATTGTGTGTGTTTGGTACTATTTATGCAGAATAATGACAATTTTAAATGGGTTTGAGATATTCTGGACTAGTTTTTGCTTTATAATCTAAATTTTCAATGGTTTTTAGTACAAAGCACTAACTAAAATAGTTCAGTTATACGCACTCAATGTATCTAAGCAATGTATTATTCAGCATGACTTAGCATTATTATTGCTGTTAAAGTTTAGTCATTCATTAGTACTTTTAATTATTTTCCCCTATTTTTTTTTAATTTGTTTCCTCGACATATTTTTTAGTAATGCGATACTAGTTGCATGAAGAATCAAACAATAGGCGCCAAGGTAAAAATATTAAATCCTTAATTTTAAAGAAATTCAAGGTCTGGCAATTTGGTGTGAAAAAAAATAAAAGAAAGGAAAGAAATTAATTTGAAAGGTATATATCATGTACAGATTATGAAATAAGCTAGTTGGAATGAATTGATATGTTATGTTTGAAAAAACCTGTGCATCCTGGCAATTTAAAAGATGAAAATAATAATAATAATAATAATATTAATTGCTTTAATATTTACTCAAACTAATTTACACGTAAATGATTTAATTATTTTTCAGGAAAGCTATATAAAGTTAAAATTACTTTCCAATACGAATAATAATGTTTCTGAAGATGAAAGTGACGAGGGAACAGCTGAAGAGCTATTAGGGGCAACTGGAGGATATTGCGAAGAATGTGAGAAAGAGGGAAACAAAGGACTTTGTTCTCATTCTATAAGTGATGAGCAAAATTCTTCGATTGTTAATTCTGCTTCGTACTCTCAAATGAATAAAGAGTTATTTGGTGTAGAAATAGATACTGATCCTGATGAAACTTCTGAAGCAAATCAAACTCAAAAGAAACAATCACTTAACGAAGATATCCAGAGGATTTCAATGGCCGATATAGAAAGCTTTGGAATCTCAGCTGAGTTGGTTTTAAAAGATTTGATTAAAGTTCATAAGGCAATTTCCGAGAATTTTGTTACTGAGGAGAACGTCTTAGCGCTTTATGATCTATGTAATCAAATTATGGAAGCAATAATGTTTTTATCTGATTCTATTGATGAATTTTCTAGAAAGCATAAAAGGAATCAATCTATTTTATTTAAAATTCTTAAAAGTAATCAAGGCATTTCAACTTATAGAATATTTAATCTTCGAAATGAAAATAAGCAACTCCTTGTTAAAGCTGGCATAGTCAAAATTAGACTTAAAAACCTTAAGATGGCGTTTTCGAAGTATTGTATGCCTGAAGAAAAAAGAATTTTATTTTTAATGAAACAAACTATTGTTGGAAAATACAAAAATACTAAATCATATAGGGATGACATAAGGAAGATCTTCAATGATCTATATCTTCCATTCTTACAAGGTATTCACGTTTGTAGATCTTATCCAAACACCAATTGTACAAAAAAAAATCCATGTAAAAAATGTAAGGAATTAATTTCCAAATTTAAATCAGGTGAATTTGAAAAAGAACTTAAAAAAGTCAATAAAATTGAAAGAGAATACGCCAAGGTTTCCAAATTTGGAAGCGTGGATCTTCAAGAACAATTGGACAACTATTTAAGTCTTGAAAAAGAACTTCGAAATCTTGAATCTAGTGCAAGTTCCAGTGATATTTCACAGCCTGAACTTACACCCGATGATAAATCGGAAAATGATCAAGTAAAATCAACAAAAAAAACAAAAAAACGTAAAGGCCCATTAATTTCTATCACCAAGATTAATAATCTGATTAATAAAAATCACAAGTCTCGTACAGTAAAAAGATTGGAGGAGAAAGAGAGGAGTGAACTTAAAATGTTAGATGATCGGTATTCAAAAAAGAATCTTAATATATTCAAAAGTGGAACAAAAAAAGAAAAAGGGCAAAAGAAAATAATGATCAGCTCTCCAGTTATATCAGGCCCACAAGATTTTCCCCAGGAAAATACTAGCAATCAAGATTCTAGTGGCAATAATTCCAATACTCAAGATAATGTAGGTACTGCTAATAGCAACATAAATGTTATAACTAGTGGTAATACTCCAACATCTGATGATGACAATGAATCAGAAACTCGATCACAAAATACCCCAACTATAACTACAAGTACTCAAAGCATCGAAAGCATTGCTGAAAAAGTCATAGACACAAACTCTGATGAGACCAAAACTAAGGTTAGTAAAATAGACCCAATCACTAGGCAACTACTTAGTAAAATTGCCTCCCGGAGAGAAAAGAGGGAAAGAAGAAATCAAGCTAGAAATAGTAAGATATTTCCTACTCAGAGTGTTGTTGCTTCTGTAGAGACCAGCTCTAAAACCAGTTCGAGCTCAGATCAAAGGCCATTTACTGATAGTGACTTTGATTCATCAGTTAGCTCATTTGATAGTTCTGACTATGAGTTTGATACTGACTCAGATTCACCTATTAATGCTCAACTCGCATCTCCTTCCGGAGAATCTACAATTACTAATAGAGGCCCAGAAAATAGAATAAATGAACCTTCATCTTCGGTAGAGGAAAGTTCTATTTCAGAGCCCCCAGTTTCTGAGTCTGGTCAATTACAAACTGTAGAGGGTTCATCGCAAAGTACTCGAAATGAACAGCCTCCAAGCCAAGAAGGTCCAAATACTGAAGATACGAGCCATATCTCAGCTCAAACTTCTTCAAATGATCAATCTCAATTACCTTCATCATCTAAACAACTGCATAATAAAGGAAGAAAAACAGGAATTGTTCGCACTCCCCATTTTAAACGACCTAGAAAAAAAGTAAGATTTAATCTTGAATTAAATCAAGAATATCCATCTGAAGTTATTCAAAGAAAAGGCAGCATTGCCTCAAAACAATTGGGACCTAACGAGCCAAATTCAAGCAGCAAAAATCCAGTAAGCAGTCTAAAAAAAGTTTTAACTAGAACCCTGAAAAAATATTTAGGTAAAAATAGTGAAATGGGATTTAGTTCTCAAAATTCTAAAAATTTTGTAGAGCCCAAGGATGGAGCTGGTGAAGATCTGGTTGGAGGAAGTTCAACTTTAGAGGAAAATTTAGGAAGTGAGCAAGGAACTCAATCGTTCAATATTCCTCCTCCACCTTCATTTCCTGCCCCTCCTCCTCCCTCAATTCCTAGCGGAACTTCATCCCCTGCTCCGATTCCAAAGGATGGAAACTTGACTTCAGATCCAACAATGAGTAAAACAAACCACCAAGATTCTTTTCAAAACGAACCAAAAAGTAAGAGAAAACCTTTAACCAAAAAAGAATTGGAAGATTTACTAAAGAAACACAGAACTGGGGCTAACAGAAATTTGACTGGAGGAAATCCTTTGTCTCGAGATAAAAGTTTAGGAGATGAAAAAAGAACTCCATCGCCTAATATTCCTCCTCCGCCTTCGTTTCCTGCCCCTCCTCCTCCCTCCATTCCTAGCGGGACTCCATCTCATACTCCGATTCCAAAGGATGAAAATTTGAATCTGAACTCAGCAGTTGGTAAAACAAACCACCAAGATTCTTCTCAAAAAGAACCAAAAAGTAAGAGAAAGCCTTTAACTAGGAGAGATTTGGAAGATTTATTAAAGAAACACAAAACTAGAGTTAACAGAAATTTGACTGGAGGAAATCCTTTGTCTCGAGATAAAAGTTTAGGAGATGAAAAAAGAACTCCATCGCCTAATATTCCTCCTCCGCCTTCATTTCCTGCCCCTCCTCCTCCCTCCATTCCTAGCGGGACTCCATCTCATACTCCGATTCCAAAGGATAAAAATTTGACTTCAGATCCAACAATGGGTAAAACAAACCACCAAGGTTTTCCTCGAAAAGAACCAAAAAGTAAGAGAAAACCTTTAACCAAAAAAGAATTGGAAGATTTAATAAAGAAACACAGAACTGGGGCTAACAAGAACTCGAATAGAAGAAATTCATCAGATCTAGATGATGAAGAGGAAGAAGATGAAGAAATTATAACTAACATTGGCCCATTTGGCCAAAGACCTCCTTCTCCTCCTCATCCTCCACCTTCATCCGGTTCATTTACTCCACCACCGCCACCGCCTCCTCCTCCTCCTCCTCCTCCTCCTCCTCCTCCTCCTCCTCCTCCTTCTTATACTTCCCCTTCTAACGGAATTCCATCCCATATTCCGACAAGAGAAAATGAAAACTGGAATCCGGGCCCAACAGTTGATAAAACAAGCCAATGGGGCTCTTCTCAATTAGGACCAAAAAGTAGTAGAAGGCCTTTAACTAAGAGAGCTTTAGATAAATTACTAAAAAAACACAGAACTGGAGCTAACAGAAGTCTGAATGGAAGAAATCCTTTGTCTCGAGATAAAAGTTTAGATGAGAAAAGAACTCCATCCCTTAATATTCCTTCCCCACCTTCATTTCCTGCCCCTCAACCACCGACTTATCCTAAGCCATCTCCTCCTTCTTATGTTTCCCCCTCTAACGGAATTCCATCCCATATTCCGACAAGAGAAAATGAAAACTGGAATTCGGGCCCAACAGTTGATAAAACAAGCCAATGGGGCTCTTCTCAATTAGGACCAAAAAGTAGTAGAAGGCCTTTAACTAAGAGAGCTTTAGATAAATTACTAAAAAAACACAGAACTGGGGCTAACAAGAACTCGAATAGAAGAAATTCATCAGATCTAGATGATGAAGAGGAAGAAGATGAAGAAATTATAACTAACATTGGCCCATTTGGCCAAAGACCTCCTTCTCCTCCTCATCCTCCACCTTCATCCGGTTCATCTGCTCCACCGCCGCCTCCTCATTCTCCTCCACCACCGCCTCCACCTCCACCTCCTTCTTCGCCACCATCTCCTCCGCCGTCTCCTCCTCCTTATACCCCTCTATCTAACAGAATTCCATCTCATATTTCGACTCAAAAGGATGAAAATTTGAATCTGAACTCAGCAGTTGGTAAAACAAACCACCAAGATTCTTCTCAAAAAGAACCAAAAAGTAAGAGAAAACCTTTAACTAGGAGAGGCTTGAGAGATTTAATAGAGAAACACAAAACAGGAACTAATCAAAATACAACTAGAAGAAACTCTTCGTCTCGAGCTGGAGGTTTTGGAAATGGAAAAAGAACTCCTCCTCATCCTCCACCTTCATCCGGTTCATCTGCTCCTCCTCCTCCTCCTCCTCCTCCTCCTCCTCCTCCTCCTCCTCCTCCTCCTCCTCCTTCTCCTCCTCCTTCTCCTCCTCCTTCTCCTTTTTATGCCGTCGTTTCTGATGAAGCTACACCCCATGTTCCTACACAAGAGGATGAAAACTTGACTTCAGAACCAACAATGAGTACAGTAGAAGAATTATATTCTAAAGTGGTGAAACCACGTAGCAAAAATAAGCCTTTAACTAAGAAAGGTTTGCACGAATTACTAAAGAAGCACAGAACTGGGTATAACAGAAACTCTGAAAGAAGAAATTCATCATATCTAGAAGATGAAGATTTAAGAAATGGGCATAGAACTCCATCGCCTTCTGTCTCCCCCTCTTCTACTCCTTCTCCTTTGCCGCCGCCACTACCTCCTCGCCCTTCTCCATCACCAACGCCAACTCCTCATTCTTACACTTCCCCTTCTAGCGGAGCTCCATCTCATGCTCCGATACCAAAGGGTGAAGACTTGAATCTAGAGTCAGCAGTTGCTAAAACAAAACACCGAGGTTCTTTTCGATTACCAAAACCAAAAAGTAAAAAAAAGCCTCTAACTAGGAGAGGATTGGAATATTTACTAAAGAAACGCAAAGCTAGAGCTAACAAGAACTTGAATAGAAGAAATTCATCAGATCTAGATGATGAAAAGGAAGAAGAGGAAGAAGATGAAGAAAATATGACTAGCATTGGCCCATTTGGCCAAAGACCTCTTCCTCATCCTCTACCTTCATCCGGTTCTTATTCAAATGGCGAGCCCAAAAAAAGTTTTTCTAGTGAATCTTTAGTTAGTTCAAACATGAATTTGACAAAAAAGAAAGCCAGATCTTTACTACCTGAAAGAACTAATACTTCAAATATGGGAGACAGTAACTTATCTTCGCATATTGAAAGTTCAATGAATGTGAATTATGAAGAAACAAAACTTTCAAACTATTTTTTAAATAAACTAGAAGAAAAAGATAAAAAAGAATCCAAAATAAAAAAAAATAACTAGTCGTATTTCTAATTTAAAATCTAAAACTCACCGGAAAGGAAGCTCTAAAAGGAGGAAAAATAGAAGCAATAAAAATTCTACATCAAGTTCAAAAAAGAATAAAGGAATGCCTAGCCCTCCAAAATCTCCTACCACTGATATGGTACACACTACTGAAGGAGAGAAAGTCAAATCGAGATTTGAAAGCAAATTTCAACTTGGCGCACAACGAACATCATTGAATTCAAAAGTGAATAGTTCAAATGATTCAATAAATAGTCAAACAAGTAATCTAGGCAAGCTAAGAGCTAGAACTTCTGTCTCGAGAAGAAAACAAAATGTTTCCAAATCTAAGAGACGCAAGACCAGTCTTTTGAAATATACTGCAAATGAAAGAAGATTGAGTAGAACAAATTCACCAGAAAATAGGAGATTTGGAACTAACTCAAACACCGAGGGCAATGACCCAAACGGCAGTAATGGCCTACAATTTACTCCAATTCTAAGCTCCTCAGATGACCGATTAATTTAACCCGTCTATAATAATAAAATCTGTTAACTTGCAATATACTTAAAAAAGTATCCCGAAAGTCGCTATTGATTTAGAAAAATTTGATCTTTTGGGTCAAATCTGCTCATTCCGCTAAATTATTATGTTTATTCCGAGTTTAATAGGGTGAAAATATTAAAAATAAAGAAAAATCAGATATTCTAAAATTGTGATACTTTAATCCAAGAAACATATACCGATTTAATATTAAGCATTAAAGCTATTCGACAACTTGATGATTAAATAAGAAAAAGACAATAGCCTGTGATATTATTACCTTTTCTTCAATGTTTTCATATTAATTCTCTGAATTTAGTTATGTTTGTTAATTTACTTTGTTAATATTATCTCCAGCAAGCTTAAGAGTTTTGACTAATTCAATCCCTACCTTTATTTAATGGTTTCAAATTTAATTTTTTTTAGGATTAAAATATTAGTTTTATCATGTTTACTTCTAGTGCATTATTTTTTTTTACCTAGTGAAAGATGGTTAATAATAATAATATTGTGGACTGATTAAATGAATTGTC
This sequence comes from Cryptosporidium parvum Iowa II, assembly GCF_000165345.1. Classification (NCBI taxonomy): domain Eukaryota; phylum Apicomplexa; class Conoidasida; order Eucoccidiorida; family Cryptosporidiidae; genus Cryptosporidium; species Cryptosporidium parvum. Next base: position 9,625 of record NC_006984.1, on the reverse strand, counting down.
CCGAAGATCAAATAATGTATGATTTCTGCTGATATAATTAAAAAGTCAAAGTATTAACAAATATAAGCTCTATTAAAAGCTTCCACTCTAAAGAGCTGTGCCGAATTGAAATTATTTGTTAATATTTTTTTAAAATGCACTTTCAAGTCAATTTCAGCCACTGCGCCCGAACTATTTTTTGTAATTTGATGCGCGCCACATTGTGTGAAAATTAAATCTGATTTAAAATGATAATTTGAATTAAGAAAGGAACAAACTCGCAATATTGTTATTACAACATAAACTTAACCTCTATTCAGCTTTTTAACTTTTTCATTTCTTTTTCCTTGGGTTTTTTTTTTTTTTTTTTTTTTTTTTTTTTTTTTTTTTATATATAGGTTACTTGTAATGTGTGTAAAATTAGAAACACATGAATCTTTCCTGGTAGCACAATTATTAAATGATGTAAGGTGTAGAGTTTCCGTTTCTACACCTTATAATTATTTTAATATAGAAATAATTAAATCTGAAAAAAAAGTTACTAATAAATAAAGGGGAATAAAAGTGCAATAAACTTGAATTTCATATTCAAGATGATTGGTCACAATTTATGGTTATATCTTGTTGTTATTTTTTTTACAATACTATGTGAAAATATAGATGAAAAATTATTATCTTCCAAATTATCCTTATCGAAGAACTTTCAAAGTATCACCCTAGTCTCTCTATTAAAAGCAACTGCAAATTACGATAGTTCGGATTCAGGTTCACTCAGCTCATATGATACTGTTTCATTAGGAAGTGACAGTAAAGACTCTTTATCAATATCAGATTCCTCAGACCAAACAGATTCTTCTTCTGTATTATCAGTTGAGTTTAAACCTAAACATAAAAAGAAGAAATTATTTGGTTTTTCAGGAAATCTTTTTAAAAGTAAATCTTCTCCGGAAATCTCAAGCATAGGTGCTAAAAAAGGACTTAAAAGTCAATTATTTGGTATGTTTAAAAGAAAAAATAAAGGTGGAAAACACGGAAAAACTCAGGAAAATATTGCTAGCTCAGAGGAAGAATTGAGAAATAAAAAGCATAGCTCTTCTGCAGGTCTTAAAAAAGAAGATGATACTGATGACGAGGATGATGAAGAAGAAGAAGCTGTTCAAAAACCTCCAAATCCAAATTTAGAGAAAATCTCTGAAAGTGACAATTTGCCATTTGATCTTGGTATTATGCAATTATATCTGGAGTCACAGGTTGTTTCTAGTGATTCTCAAATAAATAAAGCAAAAGAAATATTACAAAATAACAAAGAGGTCTATAGGACTATTAAAAAAGAACATAATAGGCAAATGAAAGATTCTAAATGTAAAGAAACTTTACTTGAATCTGTTTTCATTCTTTCAAATCAAATTTATATGGCGAAAAGTTTCTGTCAAATGGCATCGATTAAAATTACAAATGAAACAGGGTTTTGCAGAAATAGGTGCAGAATAATTAGCTCAAAGAGCTGTAAGACATGTAAAGAAGCTTTTGGAAGAAAAGAAAAATGTAAAACTATTTCAAATACTATAGATGATATGTTTAGTATCTTGGAAAAAATAATTAAAAATTGCCTAGTCAAAAATTCTCTCCAAATGGAAAATCTTTCTGCCTTTATATTATACAAGAGTCATATACCATATAAATGTACAAAGGAGCAATACCAAATACTCAAGGGTAAACTTGAAGCCAAAGTATATCAAATAGCTCTAAAAGTTTCCATTATTAACAATGTTGTTAAGCAAAAAAATATTTGTAATAGTTGTACTAGACAGGAATGCTTGAGTTGTACATCAATGGCTTACTGTTCACAATGCCCAGGACTTGAAGATCTATCCTCATGCAGTAGTTGCCTTGCTGCTCAGAATTTACAAAGTACACTCATCTTAGAACGAAATCAATTAATTAAAGAAGCTCGAAGAATCTTTAGTAAAATTCTTTCTTGCGAAAGTTTTTTGGCTCTCACAAGCAAAGAAACATATAATATTATGGATGCCCCAACTGAATCAGAAGTAGGAAGGATTTTGGAAGAAAAAATTAATTCGATTCTTTCACGTTTCCTGGCTCATTCTATTATGGGTCACTCTCATTTTAAAGCTGATGTTGCTGAAAAAACTAAAACATATCAAAAGTTACCTGATGATATTAAAAATGCAATTTTGAGTGGTGTTAAGCTGAAGGCATCAAGCCAACAAAAGATTAAATATGAAAAAGACCATACTCAACTGAGTGAAGCATTCAAAAAGCATAAGAAAAGAAAAGAAAAGTATGGTATTTCAGGAAGTGAATATAAAATTCCATCAATACCACCACCTGAATCTACTGATGAGGAAAAAAGACTAGCTATTATGCTCTTCGAAGGTGGTATTTGTACATACCTTATGATTATTTTATTGAACCAAGAACTCAGGAATTGTAATATTGAAATTGATAATAAGTCAAGCCAACATAATGGCTGTGAGAATTGCAGACTTGATGGCTGTAGAATGAAAAGGTGTAGCAATATTCCAGAAATAAGGGCTCTAATTATGAAAAGGGAAGGTTTATCTGAACAAATTCAGAGATGTAATGAATTAGGGTTTGTTTCTCAGGCAGAACTAAGAGCTAAGATTGATGAAATGAAGAATTCTGGATTACTTTCTGTTGGTACTACTAGTGGTGCAACCAGCAGTAGTGCAACCAGTAGCAGTGCAATCAGCAGTAGTGCAACTAGTAGCAGTGCAACCAGCAGTGGCACAACAGTGGCTCAAGTAGAAAAAGAACCTGGAGAAGATGAAGATGAAGACGGGGACGGAAATGAAGATGGAGAAAATGAAAAGGATGAAATAACAAGGTTGTAAATCTAATGATTAACTAATAATTAAAGAATAAAGAAAAATGAAGAAAAAGATTTTAATGTTTTAATACAAATAAATTCGTAAATTAATAAATTTTCTTAGTTGAATAAGGTAGATCTGATATTCACGTGTTATTAAAGTTTAGAACTGAAAATAAATCAATGCTTCAGTTAATTTAATACTAGATGAGGAAAGCATCAAAGCATTAATTTAAGTTGTAAATTTAAATTTTTTTCTTGTTTTAAAGAATACCGTGGTAAGATCAATTCGCGCAAAGTTATAATTTTCTTTTAGAGAAATGTACCAAATAGACTTACTATAAACCAAATTCTGTGTAAATTACCAAAAATAGAATCAAACTTTATCGCGGGCTAGCATCTACATTAAGTAAAATTATGTAGCGGTACTACCAGTACCGTTTATGTCTAGCCTCGAATATATTTTATTTGAATTTATGTGGAGAGTAATCTTAATAACTTAAATATTTAAATACTTAGATACTGACTAACATAGTATCTACATAATTCGTCATTTTTACTTTATTTTTTATATTTTTTCTCACCACTTTTTTTATTTTATCTTGCTAAGTCAATACAAGAATGAAACTCTTTTTTTCAATCTTAGCATTTGTATTTGTGATACTTCAAGTATCTAATTATCATTCAACAACTCAACATTTTTCCTTACTGCAAACTTCTGTTGACCCTTCTATTGAGCCACATGTTTCATCTACTAGTGATTCAACAGTAGATTCAGGTGAGCCAGATAAGAAAGCTGAGAAGGGCAAGAAGAATAAGAAACAAAAGAAACAAAAGAAGGAGAAGAAGGAGAAGAAAGCCAAGAAGGGTAAAAAGGTGAAGGAATCAAAGGCCGGGGAGGAAGGAGCTCAGGAGGGAGTTAAGGAAGGAGCTCAGGAAGGAGCTCAGGAAGGAGCTCAGGAAGGAGCTCAGGAAGGAGCTCAGGAAGGACCTGTAGAGGAGGCCGAGGGCAAGAAGGACAAAGATAAGAAAGCCAAGAAAGAGAAAAAGGCCAAGAAAGAGAAAAAGGCCAAGAAAGAGAAGAAGGTGAAGACTCAGGAGGGTGCTACTGATGAGGAAGAAGTTGCTGCTGCTGAGCAAGAAGTTGCTGTTGCTGAGCAAGGAACTGTTGTTGTAGAGGATAAAAAGGCTAAGAAAGAGAAAAAACCAAAGAAGGAAAAGAAACAAAAGGAAACTAAGGCTGAAAAGGAAGCAAGAAAACAGAGGGAAAAGGAGGAGAAGTTGAGAGAAAAACAGCAAAAGGAGGAAGAAAAGAAATTGAGGAAGTTGAAACAGGCTGAGGAAAAGAAATTAGGTAAAGCAAAGAAGGGATATGGTACTTTTGCTGAGAAGTCACCCTTAGAGGAATCAGCTCTGGTAGATGACACTTGCAAGCCTAAAGCAGGGACTCACTTGGCCACAATGCAATTAGATGTCTTAACTAAGGCATCACAAATGAGATTCAGCCATCCAGATAGTTTTACTCATGGTTACTCTTCTTCAGTTATAGGTCTTGATGATAATTTGGATTCTTTGATTGCTAGTGAAATGGAGCAAATTTCAAAGTTGTCTTCTGAATTGGCAGTTTACAATGTCAGAGTTACTAGAGATACAAAGGAGCTCCTTTTAGAGTTGGATAGAACTATTAAATTGGACGAGCAATATAAGAATGAAGTTGTTTCAGTAGTTAATGGGCTTGATGTTGATAGAAAGTGCTCCAAAGAATTAGTCAGAGGGGCTGGTTCTTTATTAGTCAATTTGCAAGGTAAAAATGATGCCTTATACGCAAAGTCATTGCTTCTCACAAAGTTAATAAATAAAGAAAGTGAGACCAATCAACCTGAAACAGAAGAAATCCTACAACTTAAGGATGCTTTAGCCTCGCACCAAGAAGTCATTAGTACCAGATTGGGATACATTTCAGACTTGAGCGCCGCGATGTTGGTTTGCCAGAAGAGAGATTATATTCCAAAACAAATTGTATGCGCTCCTACTAGTAATTACCTCCCCAATCCTAGAGAATGTACTACTGATGATCTAGTCAATTTAATGGAGAAAATGATATTCAATATTATGATGAGATTTACAGAAAACTCGTATCTCCAAAGTTGTTCCGATAGAGTCTCTACCTGTAAAGATCTCTGCTCTAATGGAGATGTTTCATGCTTGGAATGTTTTACCTCATCACTTTGTGAAAGAATTCATCTTTTCAGAAAGCACTCATATGGCAAGGATCTCGTTAATACTGCTAACAAAGCTTACGAATGCGAAACATATCTTTACTTGCAATTCAAAAAAAATGAAAGCCAATAATTTATAAAATCAAATTTTGAATTACTGTGAATTTGACTAGTCGAGATTTGTCAAATTTGCACTATGTAGTAATACTCATCTAGTGGCATCTGAAGCAAGATTTTCTACGACTTGTTAGATATTACCATTACAGGTAAATATTCCGTTGGAGATTTAGCCAAGAATATTTTATCTAAGATTAGTGTATTATTTATGGTAGATTAGTATGTCTTGAGTATTCTATGGATTTTTGATTATTGAAATATTTAATTCTTAGATTTATCATAGTTGGACAATTAGCAACAAAAAATAAATATCAAAATTGGCAAATAATTGTTAAATTTTACAGGTTGGAAGAAAATATGAATCGAGTGATCATTTAATTCTTATTTTGCAAAATTCTCCCCTTTATAATTATTTAAGAAAAATCACGAATATTGCGCAATCTCGTAATTGAGTAATAAACTCTAACTTTTTAGTTAGACTTAGAGACAAAGTCTTTAAATTTGAAAATTATATAACACACTTAGAATACATTTTAGAATATGTTTTAGCCTCAGAATACTTTTTTCTGATTCTCATAATTATTATTTGGATTTATTTATTTGCTGCTTTAAAGAAGAAAAGTAAAAATGTAATCTGATTTGGCGACACTATAATTAAATTTGAAAATGTATTATTTATCTTTATTTTATTGGAACTAAATATTATCTTGGTTGGGATTCTAATTAATGGCACTTTCTTTATCTTAATACTGATATGAATCGTGAATATTGGCCTAAATTAATAGTACAATTGAAATGAAATGGTTATGAATAGAATCTCTGATTATTTAAGTTAGTTTAGGAGGAAGAGAGCATAAAATAATATTCGTAATAAATGAACTAATTTTTAGCAATCAGTTCATTGCTATACAACACATTAAATTGCAAACATAAAAGTCCAATGATCGATATAAGTGTTAAGTAAGCTGAATATTATAATATTGCTTTTTTATCTAGTAAAACTTAAAATCATGTATGGATAGAAATAATTAATGTAATCTACTAGGCGTTAAAGCTATGATGAGATATATCAAAATCATTATTGGCTGATAGGAATTTTATTGAAGTAAATGGGGAATTTCTTGTAATTTTAAGATATCACAATTTTCCACCTATTTTTTTTCGTATAAGAAAACTTTTCCTGGTAATTTTATTGGCAAAACTTAATGGTATAGAAATACAAACAATGAATTTGAAAACTGGTAAATTTTTTTTTTTTGGTTTAGTGATTGAATACAAAATTATTACAGAAAGAATCTTCAAAATTAGAATTAACTTGAATATTGGTGAATGCTTTACTTATAATACAAGTAGCATGCCTTTACTTATTTTTGCTGTCGCTTTATATTTGAAATAAATTCTAATTAGGATTCTTTACATTCCGCTAATAATAAATGGCAATAGTAATAATAATATTAATATTATTATTATTATTATTGATGATAACACTATCTTTATGCAACTAACTGTTGCTACTATCACAACTATCATCACTAAAAATTATGTCGTAACATTTTAATAGTAACGAAAAAAATTTCAATTGATTAAACTTCTTAATTATTCAATTAGTAATAAATTAGAAAATTGGCCAATCATTTCAATTGTACATAAGGCTCTAATAATTCATGAAAAAGAAATTGGGATTTATTATACTTAATGATCTAAAAGTATTTAGTATTGAGAAAGGAAAATTAATTAGAATCTAAAAAAACTCTCCTCTTTATTCCCTCTATTTAGGGATTTCCGAAAGTTTTCTTTTTATCAATCAATATTAATACTAATATTCTTTAGAGAAGTGAAAAATGGTTATAAATGAAACTTCTCATTTATTGAAATTTACTTCCCTTTATATTTAACTAATCTTTCTTCCCAATTCACCTCAATATATAGTAGGTGAATATTGAAACGAAATTCATTGATTTCAAATTAACAAAAAGTTAATTCAGGATTTTTCCCTTCGATTACAGAAATTTATTCATCCAGTCATTTCCTTCGATTCTTACTACATTCCTTTCAATATATTCTTACTTGCTTTTTCCTAATTTTGTCTAAAATGGACAAATTAACAAATTTCTTCTAGGCAACTGAATCATTTAATCAAAAAATAAAAAATGCACAAATTTTGTTTTCAAAGAAATAAAACTATAAAATTTGTTAAGGTAAGTAATACAAACAGATAAAAATTATTTAAGCTGAATGACTTCAGGTTTCACTAATTTGTCAAATAAATTAATTTTAATTGTTAACAGTTAAATTAAAGTCAAAAACGCCCTGCAGTGTATAAAGCATCATTTTTTAACACTTATCACTATAATATTGGGTTATTTAAACCTGAAAACTTTAAACCGAATTGAAGCAAAAGTTAATATGTAAACGAATCAAAAAATAAAAATATATTTTTTTTGTACATTTTTCAAGAAAATAAACTTCCGAAATTTCAAAATTTTATTGTGAATACTTTTCTTTGGTCAAAAACAACTTATAGATAATATTTTGTATCGAGAATTCAGGTAAGAAACAAATAAATTCTGTTTAGATTTTCCCGAATTATAACAATAAAAAAGTGTGGTAAACTACGATCGAATGATAACTTCAATGGAAAAAATTGTCTCATTCGAACTTAATTTAATGTAACAATTTAGTTAGGGTAAGTTTTGGTTAAAAAGTAATAAATTCGAACATTAACATTTAATTTTTAGATATCTGTGCTATTTTATTTCTCCCTATATTACTGTTTGCTTAAAAAATTATAAACCTGAAAATATTTTACTAATGAATATCTAGATTTTTTTTAGTTTAATTATTTTTTTCTTCAAAAATACAATTTAAAAATGGGAATTAATCAATATTTTGTTACAGTTCACTCCTAACTAATTTTCAAGGCATTAAAGTGAAGGTAAAAACAAATTTTAGAGTTTATTCTCCATTTGAAACTCGGTAAGTTTCTAATTATTTGAGCTAGCACAAGTGGGAACATAGTCTGAAAGGAATGGTTAAAAATTATATTTTCAGTTGTTGAAAATATTTTATTTTTAATGGAGAATAGATTCATGTTTGATTGAGGGCATACAAAATAACTTATACAAATTATCAATGAGGAGATTCAGTGTTTAAAATATATCCACCAAGGAAGTACGAGGGTGGAATTTTTTTTTGTAAGTTTTCTTTTTGACTTAATTTCATGATTAATTTTTTCTTTTTCACGAGGTTTGAGTCCATTCAATTAGTATTTGCTCAAATATTTGAAGATATTAAAAAAAAAAGAAACAAAATCAAGTTTTTCCAGAATATTGAAGACTAAATATACCATATTTAATCACTTGATATGTTACTAGATGATCTTAGTAGATTTTACACTATTTAGATTTAGGTGTTAATTTTTTTTTAATTATAAAAAATGTTAACACGTAATTATTTAATGTGGGTATATTTTATATTAAAACTGTAAATACTAAAAACGTAAATTATTCCTTATTTACTTTTATAATTAAACTCTCATTTTTTATTATTTATTTTTGGTTTACACAATTTAAAAGCAAGATGATTAGTATTATTTTTAAAATTGAATTTTCAAAAATTTTATTAATTATTAATTTTATGCATGAAAGCTGATGGTTTCCATATTTTTTAGCTTGATTTTATTTAATAATTTTTACCAAACATTTTTTAGATAAATATAATTTTAAATTATAGAGTTGTAGGTCCAATGGCTAGAAAAAAAAAATAAATTTTTTTTCAATAAAAATACCACTAGTTTAATATTTGGAATAGAGTATTAATAAATATAAAAATATATCGGTATGGATTATTTTTTTCACTAATTTTTAATGAAAGTGTAATTTCATCTTTTGAATGCAATAAATTGCTTTAGATATGTAATAATTAACTAGCTATAATGATTAATTAGATTATTTATTCTGCATCGAGATAAATATAATGGTAATGATAAAGATAATTTAATTTATTAAACAATTTGGTAAAGCTTTTTATTGAAAATAAAGCGTATTCTAGGCCCAAAATTATGCTGGGAAAAAATGTAATTAAATCAAAAAAATTGATATTTTCTTCAGTTTTATCCTAGTCTTGGTATATTGAAGTAAGAGAATCAAAATTCAAATAATTTATAATGATCTCTTATATTTAAATATAATCTACAATAATACCTACATTATGTTTACATTAGTTCACATTTTGGTAGAATAAAAAAAATTGATTTTGAGCATATATTTAAAATTTCAATGCAAAATCAAAAGATTCGATATCAAAAATTAAGTTTATTGTAGCTTGAATCAAGTATTTTTTTTTCAAACGAACCACACCTCATTTATGTTAGAATAGCATGTAAACAAAATCGTTGTTAGACGTTCTACTCATTGCGAATTTTGATTGTAACAAAAGTATTGCGGAGTACGGCTTAATT